>NC_056739.1:223900165-224192665 GCF_019279795.1 Protopterus annectens
GTGTCCTACGTCGGTTGCTGTCCCTTCTATGACATCAGGTCGTCAGGGGTATAAAACATGCAGCTGACGCCATTTCATCAGTCTTTCTTGCCGTGCAGTGCCCGAAGCAGAAGCAGTTGGCAAGTGCCGGTCGGCCGACTCTTGAAATTTTGATTTTCGAGTTTCACAACCGAAGTCTTCAACTTAAAGCTAAGTACCCCGTTGGGGAAACTTTTTCTTGCTCCTTACCAATGTCAATAAAAGTTAATAATTGCATTACTTGTGGGAAGCAAATACCTCCTAAAGATTTTCATTCGTACTGTATTCCTTGCCTCGGCCCTGACCACAACATACCTTGCTGTTGGTTTTGTGCCTTATTTAATCAGTGCACTATCCGTCATCTGTATATTTTTGCCTCTAAATTTTTCGGTTCTCTGTTTAATTATCCAGAAATGTCATCAGTTAGCCATCTGACTACTGGTATTCTGAAAAAACGTAAAGATAGACAGAGACAGGCCGCCAAGGTCAGAAACTGCCGACGACGCTTCTCCTAAGCCAGTCACCAGTACGCCGGTACTCAGTGAGACACTTTCACAGCCCCTGATACCTGCTATTTCTGATTCGCAGGCCTCTACTGAGACCCATTCGGAGACTGTATGCTGCGAGATACTTCAGCTGTGGAAACCGTGGATGTCTCTACCTTGGATGGGTCTGGAGCCACTGTGCAGGCACCAGCTTCTGAGGGTATATTCAGGCCTACAGACTTGCATATTAAATTGACACCTCCTTCATTACCAAGGCCTAAATCTTGATACATGTCTAAAAAACTGACGCCCAGGCCACATGCTCAGGCCACTATGCCTAATATACAAATGATAAAAATGGCTTAAGATCTAATAACTGTAATCATGGGTAGTCAACCCCCCCTAAGAGGCCTAGTGCTGAGCTTGATTATAAATCTTCTGATCAGGATACTATTTCTTCTGATGACCTGGATTTGTCCATACCTACTTTTGCGGATTCTGATGCAGAGGATTCTATTCCCTCTGCTTACCCTCCTGAGGATTTTTCTTTTGGGGAAACTTTACATACTTTAAGGGAGCATTTTCACTGAGAAAGCCAGGAATTTTCTGATTCAAAAAAGAGGCTTAGGGATTTCCTCCTCTTACCTCAGCATAGGCCTGTGGTTATACCTCCTGTACTAGACATTGTTGTTGATGTTTTCTCGGAATACAGTTTGGCCCCTGATTCCCTGCCTCCTACTCCTAGTAAACCTGACAGATACTACAGGGTTCCTGAATCCCACAAGTTCCTTTTCAAAAATCCTGTTGCAGATTCAGGGACTATTTCTCAGGGTCCCAAGGGCATTAAGGCTTCTACTGCTAAAAATCCTACCCCTTCTGATAGAGACTCCAGGGCGCTTGATAAATGGGTTAAAAAGGTTTATACTTCTGCAACCTTGGCAATCAGAGCTTTAAACTGCCAATTCCGTATGTTAAAATATCAGCAATATGTTATTGTCTGCTTAAACAGAAAATGTTGTTGATTCCTGACTGTGTGGAAAATAAAGATTTACAGGACTTAATGCATTCTGCTGAACAAGTTGGAAAACATACTTTGCAATGTGGTTTTGATTCTTTAGTGGCCTCTTGCAGGGTTGCTGTTACTGGGTCTGTGCTTATAAGGCATGCTTGGCTTAAGGGGCAATCTTTGCCTGATCATGTTAAAGCTAAATTGTTGGATGCTTCTTTAATTCAGGACTGCCTTTTTGGCAACAAGGCTGAAGAAGTTCTTAAAAAGATGGAAGATAAAGCTAAATCTATGCAAACTGTTAAAGATTTTTTTACAAGCGTCACCTCCTAGATTTAGTAGGCACTGGCCTACTAAGAATTGGTCCTTTCCAGTCCCTTCCAGGTCTTCTCAAGCCAAACTCAGGCACAGCAAAAACCCCAGGTTTCAGTCCCAGGGGACTCTCAGACCTAAGCAGTGGGGGCCCTCCACTTCCAAATCTGGAAATAACAAGACACCCCCATATGACACAGTCTCAATGACTTCCTTTTAAATTTCCCAAGCACTTACCTTTTGACCGCCCCCTTGGGGGAAAGATTGCTCTTCATGCAAAGAACTAGGAACTCATAACCCAGGGCAAATGGGTTTTAAATATAGTGTCCCAGGGATACAGATTTCATTTCCAAATGTTGCCAACACCAAATGGGGGGCCAGACCTGCCCCCAAATTAGTGGGCAGAGGCTCAAAAACAAGTACTTTTATCTTGAGCATGGGAGCTATTCGCCTGGCACCAGAAGAGGAAGAAGGACAAGGTTTCTAATCCAGACTTTTTCTGGTACCCAGGAAAGAGAAATCATGGCGTCCAATCCTGGACCTGTCTACTCTAAACACCTTTCTGGAAATTCCAAAATTCAAGATGCTGACTCTTCACCAGTTACTTCCTATGCTAGGCAAATATGCCTGGTTGGCGACACTAGATTTAAAAGAAGCATACCTGCACATCCCAATCAGGGAATCTTGTAGAAGATACCTATGCTTCAAAGCAGGCTGCACGCATTATCAGTTCTCTGCACTTCCCTTTGGCTTGTCTACTGCATCCAGGGTATTAACAAAGTGCTTGGCTCCAGTTATTGCATTTTTCAGGCAAAGTATTATTCAAATATACCCATACCTGGACGATTGTCTAATTCAGGCAGAAAGCCAGGGCATACTTTTGAATCATCTGGCGTTTGTTAAAAGGGTTCTAACTTGTCTGGGGTACACCATAAACAAAAAGAAATCACAACTGGGTACCCTGTCAACAAATTTTATTCCTTGGAGCAAGCTTGAATACAACTTCCCAGATGGCTTACCTCACACTAGAAAAGCAAATTCATTTGGTAACCTAGTTCAAACTAGTGGCCACAAAAACCCTGCTATCTGCAAGACAAGTAATGCAAGCCTTGGAGTTCATGGCCTCCTGCATTCTTCTAATTCCATATGCAAGACTGCATATGAGATAACTACAGTGGTATCTAAAAAGCCTATGGAGTGAACATTCTAACAGCTTGGAAGCAGTGATTCCTATCTTACTTTGCCTACATCTACAGTTCCTCTGGTGGGCAGAGGCCTGCCACCGAAACAAGGGGCTACCATTCACACTACCCCCTGCCGCCCAAACCCTAACAACAAATGCAACAGACTATGCATAGGGGGCTCACTTGGCAGGAAAGTGCATTCAGGGCAAATGGAACCCAATTCAAATGCACCTACATATCAATCAAAAAGTAATGTTAGCTGTACAGAATGCTCTGACAGCCTTCAAGGACAACATTTTTCTAGGACAACTAATGGTAAAGACGGACAACACCACGGTTATGTGGTACATAAACAAGCAGGGGGTTACACATTCCTACCCCCTCTGCAGACTAGCCATGGCTTTGTAGAACACAGCCTTGAGCTACCAAGTGCAGCTACAAGCTCAATTCCTGCCAGGAAAATGAAATGCACTGTCAGACGGACTAAGCAGAAACCTTATGGACCCACACGAGTGGAAACTGGAACCAAGGATTTTCAACATGTTGACAAGCGAATGGGGGAGCCCAGACATAGATCTATTTGCCTCCACCCAGAACTACCAGTTGGACAAATTTTGCACAAGGACTCCCCACTAACAAGCCTGTAAAGTGGATGCTGTGTCCTTCAGCTGGAAAAACAGTCAGTCTATGCGCCCCCCCCCCCCCCCACTGCCTCTACTCTCCAATGTTCTACTAAAAGTCAGGACGAACCAAGGATGATCTTGATTGCTCCAGACTGGCTACGCCAACACTGGTGTACCCCCTCTTGTGCAGTGTGTTGCAGTTATCTCCATGGCACCTGCATCAGACCCCTTCCCTGCTATCTCGGCAAGAGAACCAAATTCTGCACCCTCAGCTTTCAACATTGAACCTTGCAGTCTGGCTAATCACTTAAATTCACCCTTATCCCTCAGCAAACCTGTGATGGATGTCATCTTAGAGGCAAGGAGACCTAGTACTAGAAAATCTTGTACTGCAAAATGGAAAAGATTCTGTGCCTGGAACCAATCTCAAGGGATGAGCACAGCAACGCCCAATTTACCTCAGATTTTGCAATACATAACTGAGATGCTTCATAAGGGCCCGTCTTTTTCCCCCATTAAAATTCACGCCTCAGCCATTTCAGCTCATAACACAGAACCCTCCCCTCTTCTCTCATCCTCTTGTCAAGCAGTACCCCAGAGGGGCCAAACACTTGAGACCACCCAGGAGAGTTCCGACCCCTGCCTGGGACCTTAACTTTGTATTGGAGAAACTCACTCTACCTCATTTCGAGCCAGCTGCTACTGCAGACTTAAAATTTCTTTCTTGGGAAAACAGCTTTCCATTTAGCAATCACTTCAGCTAGAAGGATATCTGAATGACAGGCTCTTATGGCAGTGGAGCCTTTCATGTGTACAGGATGTCACTCAGGACCATTCCGTCCTTCATGCCCATAGTGGTATCCAGCGTGGCTCTTAATCAGTCCATTCATTTGCCAACCTTCTTTCCCAATCCACAGAACAAAGAGGAACAGATTCTGCATTCCTTGAATGTGCACAAACAACTTAAATTCTACTTGGACAGGACTAAACCACGAAGAAAATCTGAACAACTACTGGTAGCATTTGCTGCAGGGGCAGAGGGGAAGGCTATTTCAAAACAAACAATTTCTAAATGGATAAGCCATTGCTTTCATTTCTGCTATAAGCACCATGGAAAACCTATCCCCCAGGGGATCAGATCTCACTCCACCAGGGCTGCATCTACTTCTGCAGCCTTCCTCAGAGGTGTTCCTACCAGGGACATCCTAGAAGCTGCTACCTGTAGTTCTGTACATACTTTCACCAAGCATTATCATTTGCCAATTTTCTCTAAATCCAGAGCTAGCTTTGCAACTGCAATCTTGCAGGGCCTTATAACTGGCCCTAATGCTATATATACTCCTCCTCCCAACCATAGCTTTTGGAATCTACCCAAATGTAATGACTGCAACAGTAAAACACAAAGAACATAGTACAGTTTTGTACACTTAGCATAAATGTAGATGTTAGAGTGTATTCACCGTTCATTCCTGGTTACCCTCCCTCCAGCCCCTTAATTCTATTGGCTATACCTCTACTCTACTTTGCTTAAAAGTTTTTTTTGCTTCCCATTAGGCGGGGCACCTGACTTTTGGGGCAAGAAAAACTGGCGTCGGCTGCATGCTTTATACTCCTGACTACCTGACGTCATGAAAGATGAGACTGCAACCGACGCAGGACCCAAGACTTTGATAATCAGGCCGACTGAGTGCTACTGCGAGCAGATAACCCAAATGTGATGACTGCAACAGTGAATGCACTCAAACATCTATATTTATGGTAAGTGTACACAACTGTACTTTACTCTCCCTCCAGCCCCCTGACTTTTTTTGGCTATACCTCTACTCTCCTTTACTATGCTTAAAAGCTTTTTGATGTATTTGCATTTTTGTTGGAGGTCTACCCTTGTATATCTATATTTATTTGCTTCCCATTAAGGTGGCACCTGACATCTGGAGCAAGAAAAACTGATGTAATGGCGTCTGCTGCATGCTTTATACCCCTGACTACCTGACGTCATGGAAGATGAGACAGCAACCGATGCAGGTCCCAAGAATTTGATAATCAGACCGACCTGAGGGATACTGCAAGCAGATAACCCAAATGTGATGACTGCAACAGTGAATACACGCTAACATCTACATTTGTGGTTAGTGTACACAACTGTACTTTTCTGCTGTATAACTTCCAGACAGTTGCATTTTGCTGCTCTCTACCCTACTGATAATGACCGCAAATTCATGGACATACTGAGAAAAAAAAGTGTATACCTTCTGTACTCTGGCTATAAGAGCTGTTAATTACCAAACCCACATGGCTAGGTTTGTCATGGACGCCATTTCCAAAGTTACTTCCCTCCTGTGTGAGGTTCCTGTTTCATCAATTAAGACCCAACTTAACACTCTGCTTTCCACAACATCTCAGGTGACTAGGCACTCCATGTGTAGTTATGATGCTGTGGAAGCCTCCTCAAAAGTCTGCATCAGGTTCAGTGCTGAGGCAGTATTCCTGGGTGAGACTTCAGCCACTTACTATGGATGTGCAAACCAAACTGCTTGATGCCCCACTGGACAATAAAGCCGTATTTGGACAGGCTTCAGCAGAACTTCTTAAAGCCCTTCAAGAAAAGGGAAAAGAACTACAAAATGTGAAGCATTTACTGGTATCTCTTATCTGCAGATATCACAGAAACTACCCACAAAGAACTTCCTTTGTCAGGAGACTGTCCTCACACTTGGCACCTCAGCTAAAGAGATGTAGGCAACCTAGGAAAAGCTCTGCTCCCAAGTTTCCTTCCACCCCCCCCCTTTCGGAGCCAGTCTGACTAAACCAGACCACTTCCACTGTGACTTCCAACATTTAAACACCAACCCCCCCCCATCCCTTTGTCTCACACTCTCCTGGCAGCAAATCACATCAGAATACTGGGTCCTCTCCATTATTCAAAGGGGATACTATATGACTTGGTGGATGTTACCCCCCTTCCAGGGGATTTCTCAACCTCCATCAAGCCAAACTCGCCTATTCCGTACCATCATTCAACATCTAGCTCAGGGCACCATAGAACAGGTACCTTCCCCACAAAGAAACGAAGGATGTTTTTCGTGTTTCACTGTTGCAGTCATCACATTTGGGTTATCTGCCTGCAGGTAGCCCTCAGTCGGACTGAATACCAAAGTCTTGGGATTTCTGTGTCGGATGCTGTCGCTTCTTCCATGACGTCAGGTCGCCAGGGGTATAAAACATGCAGCCAAAGCCATTACATCAGTCTTTTTTGCCGTACTGTGCCCGAAGCAGAAGCAGTTTGCAAGTGCCGGTCGGCACTCTCCTGAAATTTTCATTTTCCAAGTTTCAGACCTGAAGTCTTCTAAAAGGTAAGTACACCATTGGGGATCCTTTTTTCTTGCTCTAACCGATGTCAAAAAAATTAATAATTGTCTTGCCTGTGGAAAGCAAATACCTCACAGAGATTTTCATTCTTACTGCGTCACCTGTTTAGGCCCAGACCACGACGTCCCTCGCTGTCCGTTTTGTGCCTTGTTCAACGCCCCGAACTATTCGTCGTTGGGCTATTTTTATAGCTAAATTCTTTCACACTCTATCTCCATATTCCGCAATTGCTTTGATAAGCCATCCAACTACCAACCTTTTGAAAAAACGCAAGGATAAAGACAGAGA
This sequence comes from Protopterus annectens, assembly GCF_019279795.1. Taxonomy (NCBI): domain Eukaryota; kingdom Metazoa; phylum Chordata; order Ceratodontiformes; family Protopteridae; genus Protopterus; species Protopterus annectens. The sequence continues at coordinate 223,907,451 of NC_056739.1, forward strand.
CAGGCCGCATAGGTCTAAAACTGCTGACGATGCTACTGTTAAGCGAGTTGCCAGTCTGCCGGTACTCAGTGAGGTGCTTTTGCAGCCCCTGATACCTGCTTCTACAGACTTGCAGGCCGCTACTGAGATCAGTATGCCGCGAGATGCTTCTTCAACCATGGAGCCTGCGGATGTCTCTACCTTGGATGGGTCCGGAGCTGCTGTATGGGTACTGGCTTCTGAGGGTATATTCAGGCCTTCCGATTTTCATACTAAACAGACAACTTCGTTTCAAACCAAAAATTCTGAATTTCTCAGTCCTGTAGTTCGCACTACGCCTAAGAAACCGGTGACCAAAGCGCAATCTCAGGCCCACATGCCACAAAAACAAATGTTTAGAATGGCAGAAGACCTTATTACTTTACTCAGGGGAAGTCAGTCATTCCCCTCTAAAAAACCAAGAACTTATTTCTTTCTGATTCTTCAGATCAGGAATCTGATTACTCTGATCCGACTGATTTCCAGGACATACCCTTATCTACATATAAGGATTCTGATGCAGAGGACTCCGTTCCCTCTGCTTCCCCAACAGAAGATTTTTCTTTTGGTGAAACCCTGCATACCATTAGGGAGCATTTCTGCTGGGAGAGCCAGGACTACTCGCATTTCAAAAAGAGAGTCAGGGATTTTTTAAACTTGCCTCAGCACAGGCCTCTAGCTATCCCTCCTGTTCTGAAAATTGTGGATGGTGTTTTCTTGCAATCCAGCCTTACCCCTGATAATTTGCCTCCAGCTCCCAGGAAACCTGACAGGTGCTGTAGAGTACCTGACTCCCACAAATTCCTCTTTAAGAATCCTACTGTGGATCCAGAGACCATTTCCCAATGACCTAAAGGCATTAAGGCTGTAACAGCCAAAAACCCTACCCCTTAAGTCAGGGACTCTAGGACTTTAGACCGATTGGGTAAGAGGGTATTACACCTCTGCTCCTCTTGCCATCAGGGCTTTAAATTGCCAGTTTCATATGTTAAAGTAGCAGCAACTTGTTATGGAACTAATTAAACAGAAATGTATGTTGATTCCTGAGTGTGCAGAACATAAAGATTTACAAGAGTTGATGCATTCTGTAAACCAAGTTGGTAAACATACTTTGCAGTGTGGTTTTGATGCCTTAGAAGCATCTTGCAGGGCTGCTGTCACTGGGTCTGTTCTTAGAAGGCATGCTTGGCTTAAGGAACAAACCTTGCCAGATCATGTCAAAGCAAAATTACTGGATGCACCATAATTAAACCAAGAGCGTCTTATTTGGCAATAAAGCAGAAGTCCTCAAAAGGATCTAAGAAAAAGCTAAATCTATGCAAACTGTTAGATTTCTTACAAGCACAGCCGCCTGGATTTAGTAGGCATTGGCCTTCAAAAAACTGGTCCTTTCCAGTCCCTCCCAGACCTTCTCAGTACAAACCCAGGGGCAGCAGACCACCAAAACTACAGTCTCAGGGTGTGCACAGATCTAAGCAATGGAGTGCTCCTACCTCCAAAACGGGGAGTAGTAAGCCAACCATCCTATGGTAAAATCTCACAATGACTTATCCTTAACTTTTCCAAGCATTTGCACCTTTAGGAGGGAAACTTTGCCTGCATACCAAAAACTGGGACTACATTACCCAGGACAGATGGGTCTTAAATATTGTTTCCCAGGGATACAGATTCCACTTCCCCTCACTCCCAACCCCAAGCGGATCGCCAAACCTCCCCTCAAACCAGTGGGCAGAGGCCTAAAAGCAAGTACTCTTGCTTCTCAGTATCAAGGATATTCAATCTGTCCGGGCAGAACAAAGGGGTCAAGGATTTTATTCCAGACCGTTTCTGGTACCCAGAAAAGAAAACTCTTGGTATTGTATCCTGGATTTGTCTATTCTCAACACCTTTTTGGTGGTTCCAAAATTCAGAATGATTGCGCTCCAACAGCTGCTCCCTGTGCTAGCCAAGGACTCCTGGCTAGCAACTCTAGACTTAAAAGAAGCTTATCTGCACAACCCTGTAAGGGAATCTTACAGAAAATACCTATGTTTAAGAGCAGGCTGTATGCACTGCCAGTTCTCTGCACTTCCCTTTGGCTTATCTACTGCGCCCAGGGTATTCACAAAATGCCTAGCTCCAGCCATTGCATATTGCAGGCAGAGAACAATTCAAATTTACTCATACTTGGACAATTGCTTGATTCAGGCGGACAGTCAGGACTTGCTACTACAGCACCTGGCATTTGTAAAGAGACTACTAACTTCACTGGGGTATACCATCAACAAAACGGAATCACATCTGGTACCCAGCCAACAGATTGTATTCCTGGGAGTAAGCTTGAACACAACTTCCCAGATGGCATTCTTCACTCCAGAAAAACAGATATATTTGACAAACTACTTCACTCTACTGGCCACCAAAACCTGGCTATCTGCAAGAAAAATACTGCAAGCCTTAGGATTCATGGCCTCTAGCATTCTACTAATTCCATATACAAGACTGCATATGAGGAAACTTTAGTGGTACTTTAAAAAGTCTCTGGTGTCAACATTCTCAGTACCTGGAAACGATTCCTATCTTTCCTTGCCTAAAGACAGAGTTCCTTTGGTGGGCAGAGGCCTGCTACCACAACAAGGGACTCCCTTTCACTCAACCCCCTGCCGCCCAAACCCTAACAGACTCATCGGACTATGCATGCTCACATGGCAGGACAATGCATTCAGGCCAAATGTAGCCCAAAGCAAATGCACCTGCATATCAATCAAAAAGAAATGTTAGCTGTACAGAATGCCCTGACAGCCTTCAGAGGCCTTATTTTTCCAAGACAACTATTGGTAAAGACAGACAACACCACAGTTATGTGGTACAAAAACATGCAGGGGGGAAATCCATTCCTACCCACTCTGCAGATTAGCCAGGGCTCTGTGGAGCACAGCCTTCAGCAACCAAGTGCTCCTGCAAGCTCAGTTCCTGCCAGGCAAACTAAATTCACTGGGAAACGACTTGATCAGAAATCTCATTGACCCACATGAGCGGAAACTGGAACCCAAAATTTTCAAGCTTTTGTGGGGCAGGTGGGGGCACCAGAGGTGGACCTCTTTGCTTATAGTTTCATAAGTTGGTACTAATCTATCGGCCCTAGTGCCTATACAAGCCTATCCATAACAATTCCCTGGCTATGTCTTACCACACTATTTACTTCCCTGGGCCCCTGTCTAGCAGGGTGACTGACTTGATCCCCAGCGTGAATTTCTTTTCTCCCATCCAATCGTCAAGGCTCCTTTTGAAGAGGGCCAAAGAGGCACTCTGCTTGACATATATGGACAAGTCTATTCCAGAGTCTGGGGAGTCTCTGTGTCAGGAACCTATCCCTCCAGCATGTTTTGTTTACTGTGATGACAAGGTTTAGATCCCTGGAGCATGTGGCTCTGAGGGATTGGGATTTCTTCATGTGTAGCATGTCCAACAGCTCTGGCTTTGACATGGCCTTGTATGTTAAGCAGACATCGCCTTGAGTAGACGATGTGTGACTGAGTATAGCTGGAGTTTTTTAAGGCGGTCAGCGTAGGGCATCTGCTTTAGGCCTGTGATTCTTTTAGTGAGGTATTTCTGCGGCCTTTCCAGATGTCTTGAGAGGTGCATACTAAACGGAGCGTTGTATTCTATAATGGGTCTAATAAGGGATGAGTACAGTGGGAAAACCAAAATCCACGAAGAAAGCACCCACGCAGAATCCAATAATCCCACAACTGCAGTATATCCAATAAATGTATATTTTCCAAAGATGCAGCAACTCAAATATATGACGTTAGAACTTCAATTTATTAACAAGCACTTTCGGAAGGCTTTGTATCCTTCCTTCCTCAGACAAAACACTAATTACAAAAATCGACCTGTTAAATATGGTCATAGTTAAATAATTAGTGACATCACAAATTGGATCAGTGATTAAACAATAATATATAATTACTAAAAAGTGCCCAAATGTTATTATAGGTTCATAGGTTCATAGTTTAGTACTAAGCTAACCGCCCTTGCGAGCCATTTTAAGCCTAGCCAGTTATCCCTTGTGAGACTCAAACCCTGCACCTTGTGTTTGTAAGACAAACACCTTAGCCATTAAACCACCCTCCCAACCCTATAAAAACTTGTTTAAAAATTCTCAGTTGCTTAAGCTATCTTAAGCAACTAATTATTACATTATACTAAATATCTACCTACAACCCTTCCAAACATGTTGAACCAAACTTTTTAACATAGTGTTAAAATGCTTAGCCTATGTGTCTCATCTCAAATTACATTGTTTCACACGCTAAAAAAATGCGATGACCTTCTTCTCCATGTTCCAGGGAAACCATCAGTTATATATTACTTAATAATGAATTTTCTTAGGACGCTGTCTTAAAGCGCTAATCGTTGGCATAAATCATAATAGCGTCTCAGTCATAATAAAGCTTGTATGCTCGAATGTTTAATAAGCATGGTGAAAAATATAACAGTAATACTAAAACTAAAATGTTATCTATTTCATTCTAATTATGACCTATTAGTACATATTTATTTTAAATCTATTGTACTTAAATGATAATGTAATTATGATAATAAATAAGTTAAAATGGATGTTAATAATGTGTTGTTTGAATGTAAATAAAATTATGATATATAAAGCCTGCTATCTAGCAAGTAAAAACCGGAGTTTTTCTTAACTTCATAACAGTAGTTAAAATAATAACCATATTAAAAAGTTGTGCAGAAAATATTCTTTTTATTTTTAAGTTTATAAATTTTTAAAATTTTGTTTTTAAAAATCATCTTATGTTTAAAAATCACACATATTAACAATATTGACAATTACTACGGATGGTATATTGACCATATCTTTAACTATAATGTTGAAAAATAACACTAGTACTATTATAAGTGCACCATAATCTTATTATTGTTACTACCTCCTTAGTGCTAGGTGTTTTAATATACAAGTTAAGGAAATAGATTCATTTAGACCTGGATTGGTATGTGCTGCCGTCCTTATCTGCCAAAATAATTTCTCTTTTTCTAATAGGATTTGCCATGGACCTGACCTAGAGTCGTCATTAATTTGTTTTAAGACAGCAAAATTAAAAATGTGATCCTGATCAATAATGTGGCAAGCTAATGCATTATTCATGTCCTTCCTAGTTATTGCATATAAATGTTCATATATTCGCTTTCGCAAGGCCCGCTCGGTCTTTCCTATGTAGAAAGCCGGGCATTTATTACAGTTGGCTACATAAACCACAGCGTTTGAGGCACAACTAAAATTTCCTAGAATCTTATATTTCTGTCTATTAATAAACACATTATTCCCTTCTTGTATAGATTTACATTGATGGCAAAATCCACACTTAGTCATCCCTTTTGTCCTTTGAAAGGCAGTTTTCTTATTATGAGTACAGTGGGACAATTACCTCATTGTTTCTGGATGAATGGCCCTTAATGATGAGGTGTGCCACACAGAAGGATTTCCTGATTGTTGTGGTTATAGAAGTTGAGACCACTGTCCACTGTCTTTGAGTCTCTGTTTAGTGTACTGCCACCTGTGTGGAAATTAATGGGTATATGATGTTCATCGTTTCACCGTTTCAGTCATTACTCTTGGGCTATCCTGCTGGCAGGCAACCCGCAGTCGGCCAGAATTCCAAAGTCCTGGTCCGGTGTCTGTTGCTGTCGCCTCTTCCCGGATATCAGTGCGCCAGGGTATAAAAGATGTAGCCGACGCCATTTTCTTAAGTCTTTCTTGCTGCGTGGTGCCCGAAGCAAAAGCAGTTCGCAAGTGCCTGTTTGCCGACTCCAGAGATTTTCAAATACGAATTTCAGAACTGAAGTCTTCATTAAAGCTAAGTACACCGTTGGGGAAACTTTTTTTCTTGCTCCAGACCGATGTCAGAAAAAGTTAACAATTGTATTTCTTGTGGGTAGCAAATACCTCATAAGGATTTTCACTCTTACTGTTTTCCTTGCCTAGGCCCTGACCACAACATTGCTAGCTGTCGGTTCTGTGCTAGATTTAAACAACGCACTATTAAGCTTTTGTTCGATTTTGCATTTCATTACTTGGCCGAAGATTTAATTATATAATGCCGTCAGAACAGCCGACGGCCGGAGTTTACAAAAAACGCAAGGACAAAGAAGAGGATAGGCATCCGAGGTCCAAAACTGAGGCCACCGTTAGGCCAGTTGCTGGTTCTCAGTGAGGCGCTTTCGCAGCCCCTGGTGTCCGCTACCTCAGAGCCACAGGCCGCTTCCGACTCCCACGTGGAGCCGACTGGTCCTCTGGATACTCAAGGTATTGGACACTTTGAAATCATTCCCTCAGATGGGTCCGGAGCCGCTGAGCAGGCATCGGCTTCTGAGCGTGTCTTCAGACTTACACAGTTATATGTTAAACCATCTTCAGCTTCAAAGACTAAAGCAGCTCTAAAGACAAAGAAACAAGTACAGCATTCTCCGACACAGACTTCCATGCCTAAAAAACAGATGCTTAAAATGGCCAAAGACCTAATTACTTTGATCAGGGATTCCCATCCCCCTCCTGATAAGAGGCCTAGGCAAGAGACTGAAAATGATTGTTCTGATCAGGTTTCCATTTTTTCTGATTCCTCTTCTGAACAGGATTATTCTATTCCTCCCTATGAGGACTGTGATGCTGAAGAATCCATTCCTTCAGCCTCTCGTCCTGAGGATTATTCTTTTGGGGAAACCCTGCATACCATGAGGGAGCATTTCCACTGGGAGAGCCAAGATTACTCTTAATCTAAGAAAAGGCTCAGAGACTTTCTGCTACTTCCTCAGCACAGACCCCTTGCTATTCCACCTGCTGTAGACATTGTAGATGTATTTTCAGAGTCCGGCCTGTCCCCTGAGTCTTTATCCCCCTGCACCTGCTAAGTCAGACAGGTACTACAGGGTCCCGGATTCTCATAAATTCCTATGTAAAACCCCGCTGCTGACCCGGAAACTATATCTCAGGGTCCCAAAGGGGTCAAAGCTTCCAATGCTAAAAACCCTGTCCCCTCTGATAGGGATTCTAGGGCACTGGAGAGATGGGGGGAAAAAAGTTTACACTTCTGCTACCTTGGCTGTAAGGGCTTTAAATTGTCCGTTTCATATGCTTAAATGTCAGCAATACTTAATGTCACTGCTTAAACAGAAAATGTTGACAAATTATGAATGTTCAGAGAACAAGGAAATGCAGGATTTATTTCATGTAGCTAAACAAGTGGGAAAGCATACTTTGCAATGTGGTTATGATTCACTGGAGGCCTCTTGCAGGGCAGCTGTTACAGGTTCTGTTATTAGAAGGCATGCTTGGTTAAAGGAACAGAATCTGCCTGATCATGTTAAAGCAAAATTATTAGATGCCCCATTACAGCATGATATTTTGTTTGGTGCTAAAGCAGAAGAGGTGTTGAAGAAAATGGAGGATGAAGTGAAATCCATGCAGACAGTTAAGGATTTCTTACAGGTACAGCCACCCAGATTTAGCAGGAACTGGCCTTCTAAAAATTAGTCCTTTCCAGTGTCAGACCACAAATCTCAGCCCCAAGGCTCACCCAAGACAAATGGGTCTTGAACATAGTGTCCCAAGGCTACAGGTTCCATTTTCACACCCTACCAAGGTCAAAAGGTATGCCAGACCTGCCACACAATCATTGGGCAGAGGCACAAAAGCAAATTACAGCCCTCATGGACATGAGAGCCATTCAGAAAGTACCACAACAAGAGCAGGGGCAAGGATTTTACTCCAGACTTTTCTTACTGCCCAGAAAGGACAAAACCTGGAGACCAATACTGGACCTGTCTAGTAGTTTCTGGAGGTTCCAAAATTCAAGATGTTACTTTACAGCAGCTACTGCCCATGCTGGGCAAGAAGGCTTGGCTCGTAACTTTGGACCTAAAAGAGGCATACCTGCATGTCCCAATCAGACAAGATTGCAGAAGATACCTCAGATTTCTTGCAGGTTCAACCCATTATCAATTCTCTGCATTGCCCTTTGGCTTATCTACTACACCCAGAGTATTCACGAAATGCCTGGCATCAGTAATTGCCTACTGCAGACTTCAAGGGATACAAATATATCCATATTTGGATGACTGCCTGATCCAAACGGACAGCAAGCACATACTTCTGGAACATCTGGCGTTTGTAATAATGTTGAATTCTCTGGGATACATAGTCAACAAAAAGAAATCAAGGCTAATACCCTCTCAAACAATAATTTTCCTGGGTGCAAGCTTGGATACAAATACCCAGATGGCCTACCTCACACCAGAGAAACAAGGGCAACTAACTCAATACTTCAAAAAACTGGCAACCTTCACCAGGCTGACTGTAAGGAAAATCCTGCAGGCTCCGGGATTCATGGCATCTTGCATCATGCTAATCCCATGTGCAAAGCTGCATATGAGGAAACTTCAGTGGTACCTAAAAAACCTATGGTCTCAACACAGCCACAGTTTGGAAACAATTATACCACTGATTCCATGTCTTCAAAAGGAATTTCTGTGGTGGGCTCAAGCATGCCAAAGAAACACAGGTCTCTCATTCTGCAAGCCTCAAGCAAATCAAGTCATCACAACAGACGCCTCGGAGTACGCCTTGGGGGCGCACATGACAGATCGGTGCATTCAGGGCAAATGGTCCCAAAAAGAAAAGCACCTACACATCAATCAAAAGGAAATGCTACAGTAATAAATGCTGTTATGGCTTTCAAAGACCTACTGCATCCAGGCCAGCTATTGATAAGGACAGACAATGCCACAGTTATGTGGTACATAAACAAACAGGGAGGAACCCATTCATATCACCTATGCAGGCTAGCCATGTCTCTTTGGAAAATGGCTCTGGAATTACAAATCGAACTTCAAGCACAGTACCTGCCAGGCAAGGAAAACACGCTGGCAGACAACCTAAGCAGAAATATGACAGATCCACACGAATGGAAGTTGCATCCTCAAGTTTTTATAAAGATAATTCAAACATGGGGGAGGCCAGACATAGATCTCTTTGCCACCCACAGAAATCAGCAATTGACAAAATTCTGCTCAAGGACCTTTCATCCACAGGCCTGGAAAGTGGACGCACTCTTTCAGTTGGACAACAATGACAGTTTATGCCTTTCCACCTCTTCCTCTGCTGTCCAAAGTTCTATTAAAAACCAGGGCAGACAGACCAAAGATGATTCTCATTGCTCCAGACTGGCCAAGACAGCACTGGTACCCACTCCTGAGGAGCCTGATGCATTCCCCACCATGGATCCTGCCTCTAATGCCTCTTCTACTGACTCAGCACAACTTCAAAACTCTTCACAGTCACACTCAATCTAGACGCATGGAAGATTCCTTAAATTCATAACAGAGCCTACTCTCCAAGGAGGTGCAGGATGTCATTTTGGAGGCCAGAAGGCCTTCTACTAGAAAAGCCTACTCCGCAAAATGGAAACGGTTTTGTGCCTGGAATCAGAAAAAGGGTCAGAATCCTGGAATACTGAATTTACCTCAGATATTACAGTACCTAGCTGAGATGCTAAGCAGTGGACTGACTTTCTCCTCCATCAAAATCCATGCCTCAGCCATTTCTGCAGAATACAACACTGATCCTCCTTTATTCTCTCACCCCCTCTTAGGGGTTCCTCAGAGGGGCAAAGAATATAAAACCCCCAAGGAAACAACCAGTACCTGCTTGGGACCTCAATTTCATTTTAGAAAAACTGACCTTGCCTCCTTCCAGCTGCTTCAACAGAACTGCAATATTTGTCCTGGAAAACAGCCTTCCTTCTGGCTATCACCTCAGCTCGTAGGGTTTCGGAACTACAAGCCCCCTCATGGCTGTGCAGCCTTTCATCATTTTCCATCAGGACAGTTTCCTTACGAACTGATCCTTCCTTTATGCCAAAGGTAGTATCCAGGGTAGCCTTGAATCAGGCTATCCACGTACCTACCTTTTACCCTAATCCTCAAAACAAAGGGGAGAGACTACTACATTCCTTGGACATTCACAGACAGCTACGTTATTATTTGGACAGAACAAAGCCTTTCAGAAAATCAGAGCAACTCTTTGTGGTGTCCTATGCTACAGGAGCTCAAGGGAAGCCTATTTCCAAACAGACAATCTCAAAATGGATAGCCCACTGCATACGCTTTTGTTACTCTTCATGGTAAAACTGTACCTGCAGGCATCAGATCTCACTCCACAAGGGCCACAGCTACCTCTGCAGCTTTCCTCAGGGGGGTTCCTACCAAAGATATTTTGGAAGCAGCCACTTGGAGTTCTGTACATACTTTCTCCAAGCACTATCACCTACCATTATACTCCAAATCTAGAGCAGGCATTGCCACTGCAGTCTTGCAGGGCATCCTGGCTCCTCCTAGTTCCACCTAGTGCCTACCACCCCTTTTTTAGCTTTGGGATTCTACCCATCTGTTATGACTGCAGCTGTATGCACGATGAACATAGTACAGTTTTGTACCTACCATAAATGTAGATGTTAGAGTGCTAATATAGCTGCAGTCCAGGTTTCCCTCCCTCCTTCCCCTCTTGGGACAGGCCTAATGGCTAACACCTCCTCATACAACCTGATTGGGGTATTCTTTTATGGTGTATTTACTTGCAACTACTGTTTTTTGATTATATTGCATTGCATTATTACATAAATTTATGTATTGCCTTCCTTCTGGGGGCACCTGACATCTGGGGCAAGAAAGACTGAAGAAAATGGCGTCGGCTGGTTCTTATACCCCTGTCGCACTGACGTCAGGGAAGAAGCGACGACATCCAACGCCGGACCTAGACTTTGGAATTCGGCCGACCGAGGACCCAGGACCCACCTGACGGCAGGAAAACCCATCTGTTATGACTGCAGCTGTATTAGCACTCGAACATCTACATTTATGGTAGGTACAAAACTGTACTTTCCACTTAGTGCCTACCACCCTTACTTGGCTTTGGGATTCTACCCACCTGTAATGACTGCAGCTGTATGCACGATGAACATAGTACAGTTTTGTACCTACCATAAATGTAGATGTTCGAGTGCTCATACAGCTGCAGTCCAGGTTACCCTCCCTCCATCCCCTCTTAGGACAGGCCTTATGACAAACACCTTTACCATACAACCTTTTTGGGGTATTCTTTTATGGTGCATTTGCTTGCAACTACTGTTTTTGATTTATCTACATTGCATGTTTGCATAATGTTATGTTTTGCCTTCTTTCTGGGGGCACCTGACATCTGGGGCAATAAAAACTGAAGAAAATGGCGTTGGCTGCCTCTTTTATACCCCTGCCGCACTGACGTCAGGGAAGAAGCGACGACAACCGACGCCGGACCTAGACTTTGGAATTCGGCCGACCGAGGACCCGCCTGACGGCAGGATAACTCATCTGTAATGACTGCAGCTGTATGAGCACTCGAACATCTACATTTATGGTAGGTACAAAACTGTACTTTATTACTTGGACAGAACAAAGTCATTCAGAAAATCTGAGCAGCTCTTTGTATCCTGTGCTACAGGTGCTCAAGGAAAGGCGATTTCCAAACAGACTATTTCAAAATGGGTAGCCCACTGCATACGCTTTTGTTGTTCATTTCATGGAAAATCAGTGCCTGTATATATCAGATCCCACTCCACCAGGGCTACAGCTACCTCAGCAGCTTTCCTCAGGGGGGTCCCTACCAAGGACATTTTGGAAGTAGCTACTTGGAGTTCAGTGCACACTTTCTCCAAGCACTACCACCTTCCACTATACTCAAAATCTAGAGAGGGCTTTGCCACAGCAGTCCTGCAGGGCATTCTAGCCCCTCCTAATTCCGCTTAGTACCAGCCACCCTTACTTAGCTTTGGCATTCTACCCAAGTGTCATGACTGCAGCTGTATGCACGATGAACATAGTACAGTTTTGTACCTACCATAAATGTAGATGTTCGAGTGCTCATACAGCTGCAGTCCAGGTTACCCTCCCTCCATCCCCCCTTAGGGCAGGCCTTATGACAAACACCTTTAACATACAACCTATTTGGGGTATTCCTTTATGGTGTATTTGCTTGCAACTACTGTTTTGATTTATCTCCTTATGTATGTTTGCATGACATCATGTTTTGCCTTCCTTTCTGGGGGCACCTGACATCTAGGGCAAGAAAAACTGAAGAAAATGGCGTCTGCTGCCTCTTTTATACCCCTGCCGCACTGACGTCAGGGAAGAAGCGACGACAACAGACGCCGGACTTAGACTTTGGAATTCGGCCGACCGAGGACCCGCCTGACGGCAGGATAACCCCAAGTGTGATGACTGCAGCTGTATGCGTGCTCGAACATCTACATTTATGGTAGGTACAAAACTGTACTTTTAACTCCAGCCCCCCAACCATAGCTTTCGGATTCTACCCAAATGTAATGACTGCAACAGTGAAACATGAAGAACATAGTACAGTTGTGTACACTTACCATAAATGTAGATGTTCGAGTGTATTCACTATTGCAGTCCAGGTTACCCTCCCACCATCCCCCTGTCATTCTGGAGTTTATCTTTCCTTCTGTCTTCTACAACCTATGTGGCATATTTGCTTGTAGATGAAGGTAATGTTTATATTGGTGTGTGTGTGTGTATGTATATATATATATATATATATATATATATATATATATATATATATATATATATATATAGATATATATATATTTATATATATATATATATATATATATATATATATATATATATTTATGTATATGTGTGTGTGTATATATATATATATATATATATATATATATATATATATTTATGTATATGTGTGTGTGTGTGTGTGTGTATATATATATATATATATATATATATATATATATATATATATATATATATATATATTTATATATATACATATGTATGCTTATATTGATGCATGAGTGTATATATATATCTATATATATATATATATATATATATATGTATATATATCTATATATGTGTATATATATATATATATATATATATATATATATATATATATATATATATATATATATATATATATATATGTATAGATTCATAGGTTCATACTAGGCTATCTGCCCAAGGGCATTTATAAGCCTAGCCCATAGTTATGTGGCTTTTGCCACCCCTTTAGTTTGAATAAAACTATGCCTATTATTTTGCTGTGCCTCTGTGAAGCAGTGACACTGATGTAATCCCTGGGGTATATCTGCGATCTCCCATCCATTGGTCAAGATTCCTCTTGAACAAGGCCAGCGAGGTGCTCTGCCTCACATGTATCGGGATTTTGTTCCACAGCATAGGGAGTCTCTGGGTGATGAATCTGTCCCTCCAGCACGTTCTGTTAATAACCGTGTCAAGGTTTAAGTCTCCTGCCCTTGTGGTTCTGAGGGATCTAGATTTTTTGAGGTGAAGCATATTCATCAAATCTGGGTTTGACATGGCCTTATATCTCAGGCACAGGTCACCTCTGAGCAAGCGGTATGAGACTGAATAGAGCTGGAGTTCTTTCAGTCGGGCAGCATAAGACATATTTTGAGACCCTTTATCCTTTTGGTGAGGAACTTTTGGGGCCTTTCCAGCTGCTGCAGGTGTCGGGTCAGATACATTCCGAATGGGGCATTGTACTCAATCATAGGTCTAATGAGTGATGAGTACAGGGGGACGATGACCTCCCTTGATCTAGATGTGAATCCCTTCATGATCAGGTGGGCAATGTAGAAGGTTTTCCTGACTACTTTAGCAACATGAGTGTCAAACAAAAGGCTAGTGTTAACCTGGGTCCCCAGGTCCCTGATGACTTCTTCTGTGCTCAGTGGATTGCCACCTATATGGTAGCTAGGGGTAAACTTGTTTTTCCCGAAGGGTATGACTATGCATTTCTTGGCGTTTAACTTTAGGCCATGGCTCTGGCACCAGTTATCCATTTCTGTGAGGCCCTTCTGAAGGATATCTGTGTCAGACGTGTTTTCGACTATGGCGCCCAGTTTGCAGTCATCAGCAAACTTTGTCAGCCATAACCCTCCTGTGTTTGCTTGTACTTCAGAAAAGTAGATGCCGAACAAGAGTGGACCCAGGACTGAGCCCTGTGGGACACCAGTTGTGACAGGCTTAGAGTCTGACATGACTCCAGCAACTCTGACCCTGTAGGTTCTGTCACTTAGCCAGTTTGCAACCCATCTTGTGATGTATGGGTTTACATTCAACCTGATGAGTTTTTCGATGATACCAGAGTGGGGTATTGTGTCGAAGGCCTTTGCCAGGTCGAGGTAGTCTGTATGGACTGCCTTTCCCTCATCAATGGCCTTGGTGACTGTTTCGAAAAAGTCAACCAAGTTTAAAAGGCATGATCTGCCTTTGACAAAGCCAAACTGGGTTGGATCCAAAGTCTGCAAGTTCCCTATGTCTTTATTTATGAGTTCCATTATGATCCTCTCCATGGCTTTGCAGATAAGGCTTGTCAAGCTAATGGAACGGTAATTTCCAGGGTCGGTGGAGGCACCACCCTTGTGAAGTGGGACCACAGTCGCCGTGCGCCACTCCTTAGGTACGTATCCTGAGGTGATGCTAAGATTAAACAGCTGTCCTAACTGCGGGTTTAATTCCTCATTGAGTTTGTGGAGCACACAGCCGGGGACACCATCCGGTCCCATGGATGCTGTGTTTTTTGCCTTGGAGAGAGCAGTTCTCACCTGAGCGTTGGAGATGTTTGGGGGGCTACAATCCTCTGGTATAGATATCTCTCCTTTTGGGAGAAGTTTGCACTGAACCTGTCAGCCAGTATGTTGGCAATGTGTGTAGGTTCAGTAATCTTCACATCATTTTGAACTAATTCTGAGCATATCTGGGAGTTTCCTCCTAGGTTTCTAACATAGCTAAAGAAGGCCTTATGATTGTCTTTTGGGTCCTTGGCGATTTTTCTCTCAAAATTTGCCTTGGATGATTTTATGAGAGCTCTTAGTTTTTTACTTATAATGATCAAAGGTGTCTTACCTTTCAAGGATTTTGCTCTATCTTGTAGTAGCTTCCTCCTTTTGTTGTATAGCTTGTTTATGGCTGGGGTCCACCAGACTGGACGCTTGCCTTTGGTACAAAGAGTCTTAGTTTTGTTTGGGATTGCCTGATCCATGCAGTCCTGTAGGTGCTGGTAGAAGGCATTTGTAAGTGATTCAGCGGTTTGAGTAATGTTTACCACTGGCTCAGGGGCCTTAAAGGAGACCACACTAGTTTTTAGAAGTGTGAAGTCGGCTTTTGAGAAGTTTTTCACTGTGGTCTTTTTTATTGGTTATATATATATAGACTGCGGTAGTGGTGCTGTGGTAGCTTTGTCGCCTAACAGTAAGACGTCCTGTTCAATTCTCAGTACAGCGTTTTCTGTGTGGAGACATGCGTGAATGTGCATACCTTCGTTGAAGGTTGTGTGTCAGGGTCGGCAACTCTGCACATAAAAATCTACTGCCAATCATTAGTGGACCGGAGTTCCACTGTGGCGACCCCTAACCAGGAAAGCCGAAAGAGACAAAAACATATAAATATATATATATATATATATATATATATATATATATGTATTTTTTTTTTTTTTTTTTTTTTGCTACCTTTTTGGGGGCACCTGACATCGGGGGCAAGAAAAACTAAAGAAAATGGTGTCGGCTGCATGTTTTATACCCCTGACGTCTTGGAAGAGGAGACAGCAATCAATGCAGGACCCAAGACTTTGGAATTCAGGCCGACTGAGGGCAGCCTGCCAGCAGATTACCCAAGTGTAATGAGTGCAACAGTGAATACTCTCGAACATCTACATTTATGGTAAGTGTACACAATTGCACTTTCTCAGGAATGTTCTTCCATATGGGCCACCCAGGTTCTCCAAGTAGCTGGGGACTTGGTCCCATCTGTGATGAATAGGAAGAAAATTAACTTCAAATAATGAAGTTATGTCTTACCATAACGTTCCATCTGAGTTGTTGATCTTCTTCCAGTCATCACACCCTTCCCACCGACCCCCTCCTAAGGTTCCTGGTGTATCTTCTGGGTCTTTGTGGTGTATTAGGAGTTCTGCACAGAGATGGCTTCTGATTTGTGTTTTCTCTATATGTTGTATGCAAGCTCGATCTGAGGTAACTGAGCAGAGGGTATTGTGGGTAGCAGCTTAGCTTGAGAGTTTTTGGTGCATGCAAGCTTGTATAAGGCTGACTTGGTTCCGAGGGCTCGCAACCGAAGCCATCAGTGATGACTGGAAGATCAATAACAACTCTGATGAAATGTTATGGTCAGACACAACTTATTTTTACAGTCTCTTGGAAGTAGGTTACCCTGCCCCTAGTCTGTTCCCTCCTTTCCTTGAGGCTTTCCAGGATACCTTTTAGTCTACCTCTTGTTCATCTTATTATCAACCAAGTTATACAAGAATCCACTGGCAAACCCTTCTGGAGTTCTCTTTCTTCAGATAAGTATGCTATGCTTCTGCTCAGTACTAATGCCTTACCTATGGATAAAGATGATAGGGCTGTGACTAGATGGGGAAAGAAGGTTTACACCTCTGCTACCCTTACTTTTAGGGTCATTAACTGCCAGACTCAAATGTCAAAGTACTTTATCTCTGTCCTGCATTCCTTAAAGTTATGCTATACCCTCCTACAGCAGAGTCTAAGCATAAAATGCAGAGCCTATTATCACAGGCCACTCAAATAGCCAGATACAGTGTTAAGTGCAGTTACAGTGCTGTAGATGCTGCTTCTAGGGCAGCTGCCACTGGATCAGTTATTCACAGATGTGTATGGCTTCGCAGTCTGCCTATCCTTGAGGATTTCAAATCAAAACTTAAGACTCTGCCTTGGACAGAGACGTAATGCTTGGTCCTCAGGCTGCCAGTGAATTCAGAACTCTACAAGACCAAGGTAAGGCTTTGAAAGACTGCATACAGATCCTACTCTTCTCAGTTCCTAGAAACCATAGGAACTACCCATGCAAATCTACCTCCTTTGTTAGAAGATATTCTGGGAGGTAGAAGACCCCCTAGGAGAAGATGCTCTTAAATAAATTAAAAAATATATATATATCCACAGGGTACCTCAAATGGGGAGGCCTGCGGTAAGCAAAACATTTGTGATTAGCTCAGCGTCACCCATTCACCCTACCCTCAGCTTTATTAGCTGCCTTTCCAAAAACTGTCACTCTCCCTAAGTGGGATGCCATTGCCTTAGATATGTGGGGTCCTGTCAGTCGTCAAGGATGAATATTGCATGTCTTGCGGAAAATATTCTCCCTCAGATAGGCATGCCACAGCCTTCTCAGAAGCAATATCCCGTTTTAGCCCATTTTTCAAGACTTCTTGAATCAGTGCACCATCGTGCCAGTTCCAAAAGATTTCATGGAGAAAAGGGTTTTATTCCAGGATTTTTCTGGTGGTAAGGAAAGAAAGGCAGTTGGGGACCCATCCTAGACTGGTGTCTCCTAAACATTTACTTGAAAGTACCATCTTTCAAAACACTCTCTCTCCACCTTCTTCTGCTTTTCATCCTACTCAAGCTTTTTTAGCGCCACTAGATCTGAAGGTATCCTACTTACATACCCATTTTTCTTTCAAGAGATTCCTCAGGTTTTCTTCTGACTCCTTGCATTTTCAATTTACTGGCCTGCCTTATGGTTTTTCCACAGCTCCAGTAATAGCTTTCTGTTGCAGCCAGGCAGTCCAAATTTTCCCCTACGTGGACAGCTTAATGATCCTGGCTCTCCTTCCAGAAATTCTTAAGCATCTACATTTCTCCCTTCAACTATTGACAGGTCTATATTTTACTGTAACCTACAAAAAATCCCATGTAGTCTCTACACAGGGTCTAGTCTTTCTGGGCTGCAGACTGGACATACACAAAATGCATGCCTTCTTCCCCATGAGAAAGTTTAGATTGTCTATTTTTTTTCTAAAAACTCTTATTCACAACCCATTGCTCAGCAAGGGAGAAGCTAACAACTTTGAGATTCATGGCAGCCATCATCTTTATGCTCCTACTGGCCAGACTTCACATGAGGAAAATTCCAGTGGTACTTGAAATCTCTGCTGCCAGCACTGCCACCCTTTGGACAACCCTGATTTACTTCCTCCCTTCTATCAAAAAGAAGCTGCTTTGGTTGAATAGACAAGTTATCTTCAACCCAGGTCTGCTACCACCTCCTCTTCAGCAGGTTCACACAGACAGTTTTGTGCTAGAAATGTTTATACATCCGCTTTTTAACAGCACTGTATGCTTCTCTAATTTCAGTACTTGAAAAACTGTCCTTGTCCTGGCTTTCATTTTGGTAGGTGGGTTTCTAATTTCCAAACTCTTATGCCCATTTCCCCTTTTCCCACAAGCACAGGGCGACTTCCAAAGCTAATCCATCCCTCATGCCTAAGGTAGTGAATGATTTGTCCCTCAGACTACTTACTTGCCCACTTTTTCCCAATCCATAAAATGGGTTGAAAGGAATTTTTCATTCCCAAACCACTCCGATTTTATCTTTACAAAACTAAATCCTTCAAAAAGACTGGACAACTTTTTGTGTCATTTATAAGCTATAAGGAGAGTTAAATGCTCCCCAAATAAACTGTTGCAACTTGGATTTCTAAGGTTATATCTTTCTGATACTCTCACTATGGAAAGATGTTGCCTGCCTGCCCTAAAACACATTCCAGTAGGGCAGTGGCTTCCTCAGGGGCCTTTACCAAACACTACAAAATTTATGCTTTAGCCAGGTCCAGGGCAGCGTTTTCTAGAGCTGTCATGTCCAGACTGCTGGAGAGTTCCTCTGCACAGTAGCCAACCACCCTTCCATCCTCCTCCCGCTCTGAGAATCACCCATGTGTCAGGAATACTGCAACAGTTATGTCAGTCAGGACATAGTACAGCTGTGTAAGAACTACCCATGAATAGTACATCTCCTACTGATCACCGTTGAAGTAGTCCATCCCGTCTTCCAACCCCTCTCTCTACCTCTTTTCTGCTTTCCTGGTCTTCCCACCCTTTGCTTTATCCTCAACTATTTTACTTGGGACTGGAGAGTTGATTCTTAACTGTTTGAGCTATACGCCTCGTAGTTGACAAGTCTTCCTCTGTCAGTAGTCTTCAGGTTGCTGGCTTGGAGATAGACTTATGAGCATGGATCCTCAGACTGTCTTTATATCCCACTGCATACAAGAGGAGGTCATACATTGGACATAACCGTGGTAAGGAAAGCTGGGATACCTGTCTGGATGTCAGAGGTGACCAACCCGTATGTCAGGAATACTGCAACAGTGGTCAGTAGGATGTCTACTGTTAAAGGAATTTCTTATACAGCTGCACTTTTTGTAGTCTTGTGCAGCCTAATCCAGCCTGGAACTTAGGGCCCTACATATGCCATCTCATTGGATCACCACTGCAGACCACCTTAGCAGAGGGCTTGCAGGAAACCCATACCTCTTAACTGTCCAGAATTTTGCAAAATGTCCAAAATTTTTGTTTATTACTCGTAAAATTTGTGAATCTGATGTTTCCTCTTCTGTCTGCACTCAGTGTATGGATGTTCATATCTGACTTCAAGCATTCGCAGACTTTGGATCTGAGGTTCAGGCTGCTCCTCTTACCCATAATTCTCCCTTTACCACTAAATTGCCTCAGATCTTGTTTTCTTGATGACTACGGATGTAGATCATTTGGCTTAGACTTTGAGTGTGTCTAAGTGATTTTCGTAGTAAATTCCCCTCTTTTGGGTGGATTTCTCTTGTAGTTATCTACTTTTTATTCTCCTCTGCCATTTAATAATAGCAATATTCATAATAATTTCTGTACTTTGTACAGACTTGATATTCCGTCCGTTCTTCAGGTAAGTCTGGAATTTATTCTTGTTTACATAGTTTTGTAAGTCCAGCGTTGCTTCTGCTGTTAGTGTTTTCAGATACTTCCCGTTTAACATCGGAATACAAGATAAACCATCTGGCTTCCAAAAGTGTTTCTTCTGGGCATAAAATCTCTAACCAGGATGTCCATTAGAAATGTGTATGCTGCCTAGATTGGACACTCTAAATAATTGGCCCTGGGTGTGAGTGTGTGCATGTGTGCCTTCTGTGGAAGGTTGTGCGCCGGGCTGGCAACTAGACACTGTAAAACTCCACTGCCAATCATGAGCGGACAGATGATCCGCTGTGGCGACCCCTAATCGGGGAAAAAGCCGAAAGAAGAAGATACTGCCAACGAGTTTAACATCTTGAAGAGAATTGCTACTCCTGTGCTACCTTCAGGACTAGAGCATTGACAAAAAGGTAAAACAAACTTGTGCTCAAAGGGCTCCCTCCTGCTAGAGTGGGAGAATTTCTTGCCAGTAATCCTTCTCTTCTCTGTTGAAGAAGGTTTAAGATAGAAAGAAAAGGGAGAAATCGAAGAAGGATAAGTAACAGAAGGACTCTTCTAGAAACCGTTCCCCAGACTATGAAGTCTGTCTGGTGTGCCTCTGAAAACTTAGAAGCCATCAGATCCATCCCAGGCTAAAATATCCAGCAGGATCTACTCCTCCACTCCCAGCGCCCAAGCTTTCCCCTGTACCTTTTGCCCCAAAGCTTAGGTCACTTTTCTTGCAGGAAGGATCTTCATTGTCAATTCCCTCATCCACTGCTTCTTGTCTTAGGTCATTGCATTCTGCCAGAAGTCTTTGAAGCTGATGGCAGAATGATGAGGAAAATTTTGAGGTCCCAGTTTCAGCTGAAGGTTCTCTCTGTGCCAGCTTCTGTCAGGGAGTCAGAACTTGCCCCTCCTCCCCTCTGATGTTTTCTCCTTCCCTGGTCTGACCTTTGGTTTCAGGGTACTTGGATCTGAGTAGATACCTAGGATTACCAGTGTTGGAGCTGAAGGACTGGAGTTCGAGACTCGCAATTTTTCTGCCCCATTCAACTCTTGATTACCTTGGATCTTTTTGGTTCTTGTGGTTGATCTTCGTGTTTCACTGCTGCTGTCATCACATTTGGGTTATCTGCCTGCCAAGTAGCCCTCAGCCGGCCTGAATACCAAAGTCTTGGATTCCTGCATCAGATGCTGTCTCTTCTTCCATGACGTCAGGTTGTCAGGGGTATAAAACATGCAGACAGTGCCATTACATCAGTCTTTCTTGCCGTGCGGTGCCCGAAGGAGAAGCAGTTCGCAAGTGCTGGTCGGCTGACTCCTGAAATTTTCGTTTTTGAGTTTCAGAACCGAAGTCTTCAAAAAAGCTAAGTACCCCGTTGGGGATCCCTTTTCATGCTCTTAACCAGTGTCAGTAAAAGTTAACAATTGTATTACCTGTGGAAAGCAAATACCTCAAAGATTTTCATTCGTACTGCATTCCTTGCTTAGGCCTAGACCACGACATCCCTTGCTGTCTGTTTTGTGCCATGTTCAACCCCTGAACTATTCGTTGTCTGTCTATATTTGCAGCAAATTATTTTGTACACTGTACAACTGTCCAGAAATGGCTTCGGTAAGTCATAGACTACCGGTATTCTGAAAAAAAAGTAAGAATAAAGACAGACAGACCGCATAGGTCCAAAACTGCCGATGACGCTTCTGTTAAGCTAGTCGCCAGTCTGCCGGTACTAAGTGAGACACTTTTGCAGCCCCTGATACCCGCTACTTCAGATTCGCAGGCCTCTATTGAGACCCATTCGGAGTCTGGTATGCCGCAAGATGCTTCTTCGACTATGGACCCTGCGGGTGTCTTTACCTTGGATTGGTCCGGAGCCGCTTTGCAGACACCGGCTTCTGAGGGTGTATTCAGGCCTACAGATTTGCATTTTAAACCTACGCCATCTTATTCATCCAGACCTAAAACTCTACCCACGCCTAGAAAACTGACGTCCAAACTGCATGCTTAGGCCCATATGCCTAAATGCTTAGAATGGCTGAAGACCTTATTACCTTAATGAGGGGAGGCCAGCCTTCCCCTTCTAAGAGACCTAGAACTGATTTTCCTACTGTTTCTTCTGATTACCGAGATTTGCCCATATCTACCTATGAGGATTCTGATGCAGAGGATTCCATTCCCTCTGCTTCCCCTCCAGAAGATTTTTCTTTTGATGAAACCTTGCATACTCTTGGGGAGCATTTCCGCTGGGAAAGCCAGGATTACTCTGATTCCAAAAATAGGCTTAGGGAATTCTTACTCCTCCCTCAACACAGGCCTTTAGCTGTCCCGACTGTTCTGGACATTGTGGATGATGCTTTCTTGGACTCTAGCCTTTCCCCAGACATGTTCTGGACATTGTGGATGATGCTTTCTTGGAATCTAGCCTTTCCCAAGACACTTTACCTCCAGCTCCCAGAAAACCTGACCGGTATTACAGAGTACCTGACTCTTACAAGTTCCTGTTCAAGAATCCTACTGCGGATTCAGAGACCATTTCCCAAGTACTAAAGGGCATTAAGGCTACTGCTGCCAAAAACCCTACCCCTTCTGATAGAGATTCTAGATCCTTGGACAGATGGGGTAAGAAGGTGTATACTTCTGCTACTTTGGCCATTATGTCTTTAAATTGCCAGTTTCTTATGTTATAGTACCAGCAGCATGTTATGGGACTATTTAAACAAAAAATCATGTGGATTCCTGACTGTGCTGAACACACAGAAATACAGGATTTAATGCATTCTGCAGAACAAATTGGTAAGCATACTTTGCAATGTGGTTTTGACTCTTTAGAAACATCTTGCAAGGCTGCTGTCACTGGGTCTGTGCTTAGAAGGCATGCTTGGCCTAAGGAGCAAAACTTGCCAGATCATGTTAAAGCTAAATTACTGGATGCTCCCTTAAACCAAGACTGCCTGTTTGGCAACAAAGCAGAATAAATCCTCAAAAAGATGGAGGAAAAAGCTAAATCTATGCAAACTGTTAAAGATTTCCTGCAAGTACAGCCTCCCAGATTTAGTAGGCATTGGCCTTCAAAGAATTGGTCCTTTTCAGTCTCTTCCAGCCCTTCTCAGTCCAAACCCAGGAACAAAAGACCACCTAGGTTACAGTCTCAGGCTAAACACAGGCCTAAGCAGTGGGGGGTCTCCCACTTCCAAAGCAAGGAGGAGTAAGACATCCCCCACAGGAAAAATGGCACAGTGACTTAACCTTAACCCTTCCAAGCCCTGCTCAGCTGCCTGCTCCCTTAGGAGCAAGGCTCGCCCTGCATGCAAAAAACTGGGAACTCATTACCCAGGACAAATGTGTTTTGAATATAGTTTTCCAAGGATACAGAATGTTCTTCGTGCATTCACTGTTGCAGTCATTACATTTGGGTAATCCTGCTGGCAGGTTGCCCTCAGTCGGCCTGAATTCCAAAGTCCTGGGTCCTGCGACAGCTGTCACCTCTTCCCTGCCAGCAGGTCATCAGGGGTATAAAAGAAGCAGCTGATGCCATTTTCTTTAGTCTTTCTTGCCGCGCTGTGCCCTAAGCAGAAGCAGATGTTCATCGTGCATACAGCTGCAGTCATAACAGATGGGTTCTCCTGCCGTCAGGCGGGTCCTCGGTCGGCCGAATTCCAAAGTGTAGGTCCGGCGTCGGTTGTCGTCGCTTCTTCCCTAACGTCAGTGCGACAGGGGTATTAAAGAACCCAGCCGATGCCATTTTCTTCAGTCTTTCTTGCCTCGCGGTGCCCGAAGCAGAAGCAGTTCGCAAGTGCCGGTCGGCCAGCTCCTGAAATTACGAAAATCTTCCAACCAAAGTCTTCTTGAAAGCTAAGTACCCCGTTGGGGAAACTTTTCTTGCCTCAGACTGATGTTAGACAAAGTTAATAATTGTATTTCATGTGGGAAGCAAATACCGCATAAGGATTTTCATTCCCTCTGCATTCCTTGTTTAGGCCCAGACCACGACGTCTCGGTCTGTCGTTTTTGTGCTACATTCAACAAACGCACCATTAAGCATCGGGCGGAGTTCGCCCAGCACTATTTTGGCAAAAAATTTAACTACATTATGTCGTCTGATACTCCGACTCAAGTTTTGACTAAAAGATGCAATGATAAGGACCGACACATGATGTCCGCGGCCTCTACCGACACCACACCAAAGCCGACTACAGGTGGTCCGGTTCTCAGCGAGGCACCTACGCAGCCCCTGCCTACCGATGACACTTCATTGCCGGTATCTCCTGTGCCAGAGGTCGCAGGCTCCTCGGCCCACACCCCGACTACAGATACCGAAGCCACTCTAGGCGGTGAAACTCAGACTGTAGACAGGTCTGCCTCCTCTCAAGGTGTCTTCAGGCCTTCCTCTTCTTTCTCCATCAAGGCTTTCCCTAAGTCTAAAGCAGCCTTGCATTCTAAGAGACAAGCTACACAGGGCCCTTCTCCAGGCCCCATGCCTAAAAAGCAGATGCTTAAAATGGCTGAGGATTTACTCTTATCAGAGGTTCACAACCCCCCCCCCCCCCGGACAAAAGGCCCAGAGTGGAGGAAGAATCCCCCTCCTCGGACCAGGCCTCCATTATTTCAGAGCACTCTGATGAACAGGAACATTCTTACTCCCCTTTTGAAGATTCTGATGCAGAGGAGTCCATTCCCTCTGTCTCCCCCCCCCCTGTGGATTACTCTTTTGGGGAAACCTTGCATACCTTGAGGGAACACTTCCACTGGGAAGGCCAAGAGTACTCGGACTCCAAGAAAAGGCTTAGGGATTTTCTCTTGCTTCCTCAGCACAGGTCTCTGGCTATACCTCCTGTCTTAGACATACTAGAGGATGTGTATTAGGAGGCCTGCCTTAACCCAGACTCTTTACTTCCAGCCCCAGTCAAGCCTGACAGGTACTACCGGGTTCCTGACTCACACCAATTCTTATACAAAAGCCATGCGGCTGACCCAGAAACTATCTCACAGGGCCCCAAGGGAATTAAGGCCTCCACTGCTAAAAATCCATTACCTTCAGAGAGAGATTCCAGAGCTTTAGAAGGGTGGGGAAAAAACGTATACACCTCGGCCACCTTAACCATGAGGGCTTTAAACTGCCAGTTCCATATGTTAAAGTACCAACGGTTTCTGTTATCACAGTTGAGAAGCAAAATGTCACAACCTGAACAACCAGACTTGAAGAAGTTGCAGGATTTGATGCATAGTGCAGGACAAGTGGGTAAACATACATTGCAATGTGGTTTTGATGCTCTAGAGGCCTCATGTAGAGCTGCTGTTACAGGATCAGTCATACGTAGACATGCCTGGCTCAAGGAGCAAAACCTTACCAGATCATGTCAAAGCTAAATTACTAGATGCCCCTCTACAAAAAGATGTATTTGGTGTTAAAGCTGAGGAAGTATTAAAGAAAATGGAGGAAAAGGCTAAATCAATGCAAACAGTGAAAGATTTTCTACAGGTACAACCTCGGCGTTTCAGTAGAAATTGGCCTTCCAAAAATTGGTCCTTTCCAGCCACGGACAGACCCCAAAGAAGTAGATACAGGTGCCCGAGGGGCAGGGGCCAAGCTCAAGGATCGTTTAGAGGCAAGCAATGGCAAGCTCCTACATATGTGGTGAGGATAGTTCACAGCCATTCAGAAGGCAAACCCAATGACTTTCCCCTTTGCATGCCAAGCAAGGCTCAAATGGCAGCACCCTTAGGCGGAAAACTGGCATTATTTTCGAGAAATTGGCATATTGTCACATAGGTTCATAGGTTTATACTAGGCTATCTGCCCTAAGGCATTTATAAGCCTAGCCCAAAGTTTTGTGGCTTCTATGAAAAAATACTGTACCCATTAGTTTGTTGTGCCTCTGTCCAGCAGTGACACAGAGATGATTCCCGGGGTAAACCTACGATCTCCCATCCACAGTCACAAAAGACAAATGGATCCTGGACATTATAAACAGAGGCTACAGATTCCATTTTCACACCCTTCCACAAGAGAGGCATGCCAAACCTGCCACACAATCAAATGGCAGAGGCACAAAGACAAATTTCAGATCTCATGGACATGAAAGCTATTCAAGAGGTACCTACTCAAGAACAAGGTCAAGGTTTTTATTCCAGACGATTCCTGGTACCAAGGAAGGGAAAAGATTGGAGACCTATTTTGGACCTATCCATCCTAAACACATTTTTACTCGTGCCAAAATTCAAGATGCTCACATTACAGCAGCTTCTTCCCATGCTGGGCAAGGAGTCTTGGCTGGTAACATTGGACCTCAAGGAGGCATACCTGCATGTCCCAATCAGACAAAATTGCAGAAGATACCTCAGATTTCATGCAGGTTCAACCCATTATCAATTCTCTGCATTGCCCTTTGGCTTATCTACTACACCCAGAGTATTCACGAAATGCCTGGCATCAGTAATTGCCTACTGCAGACTTCAAGGGATACAAATATACCCATATTTGGACGACTGCCTGATCCAAGCGGACAGCAAGCACTTACTTCTGAAACATCTGGCTTTTGTAATAATGTTGAAATCTCTGGGGTACACAGTCAAAAAGAAATCAAGGCTAATACCCTCACAAAAAATAATTTTCGTGGGTGCCAACTTGGACACAAACACCCAGATGGGTTACCTCACGCCAGAGAAACAGGGGCAACTGATTCAATACTTCAGAAAACTAGCAAATTTCATCAGGCTGACTGCAAGGAAAGTCCTGCAGGCTCTGGGATTCATGGCATCTTGCATCCTACTAATCCCATGTGCAAAGCTGCATATGAGGAAACTTCAGTGGTACCTGAAAAACCTATGGTCTCAACACAGCCACAGTTTGGAAACAATAATACCACTGATTCCATGCCTTCAAAAGGAATTTTTGTGTGGACTCAAGCATGCCAAAGAAACACAGGTCTCACATTCTGCAAGCCTCAAGCAAATCAAGTCATCACAACAGACGCCTCGGACTACGCCTGGGGGGCGCACATGACAGATCGGTGCATTCAGGGCAAATGGTCCCAAAAAGGAAAGCAACCTACACATCAATCAAAAGGAAATGCTAGCAGTAATAAATGCTATTATGGCTTTCATAGACCTTCTGCATCCAGGCCAACTACTGATAAGGATAGACAACACCACAGTAATGTGGTACATAAACAAACAGGGAGGAACCCATTCATACCCCCTATGCAGGCTGGCCATGTCAGTTTGGAACATGGCTCTGGAATTACAAATCGAGCTTCAAGCACAGTACTTGCCAGGCAAGGAAAACACGCTGGCAGAAAACCTAAGCAGAAATGACAGACCCACACGAATGGAAGTTGCACCCTCAAGTTTTTACAGAAATAATTCAAGCTTGGGGAAGGCCAGACATAGATCTCTTTGCCTCCCACAAAAATCACCAATTGACAAAATTCTGCTCAAGGACTTTTCATCCACTGGCATGGAGAGTGGACGCTCTCTCTTTCAGTTGGACAACAATGACAGTTTATGCCTTTCCACCTCTTCCTCTGCTGCCCAAAGTTCTATTAAAAACCAAAGCAGACAGACCAAAGATGATTCTCATTGCTCCAGACTGGCCAAGACAGCACTGGTACCCACTCCTGAGGAGCCTGACGCATTCCCCACCTTGGACCCTACCTCTAATACCTCTTCTTCTGACTCGGCACAGCTTCAAAACTCTTCACAGTCAGCTGAAAACACTCAATCTGGCCGCATGGAAGATTCCTTAACTTCACAACAGACCCTACTCTCCAAGGAGGTGCAGGATGTCATTTTGGAGGCCAGAAGGCCTTCTACTAGGAAAGCTTACTCCGCAAAATGAGAAAAAGGGCCAGAATCCTGGAATACTGAATTTACCTCAAATATTACAGTATCTAGCTGAGCTGCTAAGTAGTGGACTTTCATTCTCCTCCATCAAAATCCATGCCTCAGCCATTTCTGCAGAATACAACACTGATCCTCCTTTATTCTCTCATCCCCTCTTAAGACAGTTCCTCAGAGGGGCTAAGATTATAAAACCCCCAAGGAAACAACCAATACCTGCTTGGGACCTCAATTTCATTTTAGAAAAGCTGACCTTACCTCCTTTTGAGCCAGCTGCCTCAACAGATTTGCAATATTTGTCCTGGAAAACAGTCTTCCTTCTGGCTATCACCTCAGCTCGCAGGGTTTCGGAACTACAAGCCCTCATGTCTGTGCAGCCTTTCATCATTTTCCATCAGGAAAGAGTTTCCTTACGAACCAATCCGTCCTTTATACCAAAGGTGGTATCCAGGGTAGCTTTGAATTGGGCTATTCACTTACCTACCTTTTACCCTAATACTCAAAACAAAGGGGAGAGACTACTACATTCCTTGGACATCCATAGACAGCTACGTTATTATTTGGACAGAACAAAGCCTTTCAGAAAATCAGAACAACTCTTTGTGTCCTATGCTCTAGGAGCTCAAGGGAAGCCAATTTCCAAACAGACAATCTCAAAATGGATAGCCCACTGCATACACTTTTGTTACTCTTTTCATGGTAAAACTGTGCCTGCAGGCATCAGATCTCACTCCACAAGGGCCACAGCTACCTGTGCAGCTTTCCTCAGAGGAGTTCCTACCAAAGATATTTTGGAAGCAGCCACCTGGAGTTCTGTGCATACCTTCTCCAAGCACTACCTCCTACCATTATACTCCAAAACTTGAGCAGGCTTTGCCACTGCAGTCTTGCAGGGCATCCTAGCTCCTCCTAGTTCCACCTAGTGCCTACCACCCCTTTTTTAGCTTTGGGATTGTACCCATCTGTTATGACTGCAGCTGTATGCACGATGAACATAGTACAGTTTTGTACCTACCATAAATGTACATGTTTGAGTGCTAATACAGCTGCAGTCCAGGTTTCCCTCCCTCCTTCCCCTCTTGGGACAGGCCTATTGGCTAACACCTCCTCATACAACTAGATTGGGGTATTCATTTATGGTGTATTTGCTTGCAACTATTGTTTTTTGATTATATTGCACTGCATTATTACATAAATTTATGTATTGCCTTCCTTCTGGGGGCACCTGACATCTGGGGCAAGAAAATCTGAAGAAAATGGCGTCGGCTGGTTCTTTTATACCCCTGTCGCACTGACGTCAGGGAAGAAGCGACGACAACCGACGCCGGACCTAGACTTTGGAATTTGGCCGACCGAGGACTCGCCTGATGGCAGGAGAACACATCTGTTATGACTGCAGCTGTATTAGCACTCGAACATCTACATTTATGGTAGGTACAAAACTGTACTTTCGCAAGTGGCGGTCGGCCGAGTCCTGAGATTTCGAGTTCGAATTTCAGATCCAAAGTCTTCTATAAAGCTAAGTACCCCGTTGGGGAACCTTTTTTTCTTGCTCCAGAACCGATGTCAGAAAAAGTTATTTGTATTTCTTTTGGAAAGCAAATACCTCATAAGGACTTTCATTCTTACTGTGTTCCTTGCCTAGGCCCCGATCATAACTTTCTGGATTGTCGATTTTGTGCTAGATTTAACCAACGCACTATTAAGCGTCGGTATTATTTTGCTTTGAACTACTTTGGACGCAGATTTCATTATCCAGAAATGTCTTCAGAAAGCCATCCGACTACTGCAGTTCACAAAAAACGCAAAGAAAAAGAAAGACACCCGAGGCCCAAAACAGACGACGAAGCTTATGGTAAGTGTACACAACTGTACTTTCCACTTCCTCTCCCTACCAATCCCAAACAGTTGGCCAGACCTATCCCCAAATCAGTAAGCAGAGGCTCAACAGTAGGTTCTCGCTCTTCTAAGTATCAGGGCTATTCAACCTGTTCCAGCAGAAGAAAGGGGACAAGGTTTTTATTCAAGACTTTTCCTGGTACCCAGAAAAAAGAGCTCCTGGCGTCCTATCATGGACACCTCTATTCTAAACACTTTTTTTGGTAATCCCAAAATTCAAGATGCTAACACTTCAACAGCTGCTTCCTATGATAGGCAATGATGCCTGGTGGGCATCCTTAGACTTAAAGGAAGCTTACCTGCACATTTCAATAAGGGAATCTTGCAGGAAATACCTACGCTTCAGGACAGGCTCCATGCACTTTTTCTGCACTTCGCTTTGACTTATCTACTGCGCCCAGGGTATTCACAAAGTGTTTAGCTCCAGCCATTGCATTTTGCAGGCAGAGAAATATTCAAATATACCTATACTTGGATGATTGTCTGATTCAGGCAGAAAGCCAGGAATTGCTATTAAAACATCTGGCATTCATAAAGAAACTTCTGAACTCACTGGGATACACCATAAACGAAAAGAAATCTCATCTGGTACCCTGCCAACAAATTGTATTCCTGGGAGCAAGCTTGAATACAACTTCTCAGATGGCATTCCTCACTCCAGAGAAACACATTCATTTGCCAACCTACTTCAAACTACTCGCCACAAAGACCAAGCTATCCGCAAGGAAAATTCTGCAAGCCCTCTGGTTCATGGCTTCTTACATTCTACTAATTCCATATGCAAGACTGCACATGAGGAAACTGCAATCGTATCTAAAAAGCCTATGGTGTCAACAGTCTCAGAACCTGGAAACAGTGATTCCTATTATTCCTTGTATAAAAACAGAGTTCCTTTGGTGGGCAGAGGCCTGCTACCACAACAAGGGGCTCCCTTTCACTCTACCCCCTGCCGCCTAAACCCTGACAACAGATGCATCAGACTACGCATGGGAGGCTCACTTGGTAGGGCAGTGCATTCAGGGCAAATGGAACCCGAGACAGATACACCTGCGTATCAACCAAACAGAAATGTTAGCTGTACAGAATTCCCTGACAGCCTTCAAGGACCACATTCTTCCAGGACAATTATTGGTAAAGACAGACAACACCACAGTTAATGTGGTACATAAACAAGAAGGGGGGAACCCACTCATACCCTCTCTGCAGACTAGCCATGGCTCTGTGGAACACAGCCTTGAGCTACCAAGTGCACCTACAAGCTCAGTTCCTGCCGGGCAAGCTAAATTCACTGGCAGACGACCTAAGCAGAAATCTCATGGACCCACTCAAATGGAAACTGGAACCAAAAATATTCAAACTCCTGAGGAACAAATGGGGTGCCCCAGAGATGGACCTGTTTGCCTCCCCTCGGAACTACCAATTGGACAAATTCTGCACAAGGACTTCCCACAGTCAAGCTTGGAAAGTGGATGCCCTGTCCTTTACCTGGGAAAGCCTCTCAGTTTATGACTTTCCCCCTCTGCCCCTCCTCTCGAGGGTTCTGCCAAATATCAAATGGGACCAGCCAAGGACAAACCAAGGACAATACTGATTGCACCTGACTGGCCGCGCCAGCACTGGTGCCCCCTCTTGCGCAGTATAACACTGCTGGATCCCTGGCACCTGCCTTAGTCCCTTTCCCTGCTGTCCCAGCAGGCGGGCCAGATTCTGCACTCTCCGCTTCAAACCCTGAACCTTGCAGCCTGGCTATTTCCTTGAGTTCTCCAATAGCATCTCTCAGCAAGCAGGTGCTAGAGGTCATCCTGGAGCCAAGGAGTCCTAGTACTAGAAAATCCTATGCTAAAAAGTGATAAAGATTCTGTTCCTGGAGCCAGATGCAGGGGATGGGCGCAACTGTGCCCAGCTTACCTCATATTCTTCAATACTTAACAGAGATGCTCAACAAGGGCCTATCCTTCTTGTCTATTAAAATTCATGCCTCTGCCATTTCAGCACATTGTAATACTGAACCACCCCTCTTCTCTCACCCCCTGCTAAAGCAATTCCTCAGAGGGGCCAAAAATTTAAGACCCCCCACCCCCCCAGGAGAGCCCCTACTCCTGCATGGGACCTTAACTTTGTATTGGAAAAGCTCACTCTCCCTCCTTTTGAGCCAGCTGCAACTGCAGAGTTGAAATTCATTTGTTGGAAAACAGCCTTCCTTCTTGCCATCACTTCAGCAAGAAGAGTGTCCGAATTACAGGCCTAATGGCTGTGGAGCCCTTCATTGTCTTCCATGCGGACAGGGTTTCCATCAGGACCAATCCTTCCTTTATGCCCAAGGTGGTGTCTAGTGTGGCCCTTAATCAGTCCATTCATTTGCCTACCTTTTTCCCGAATCCACAAAACAAAGGAGAACGAATACTGCACTCTTTGGATGTGCACAGACAACTTAGATTTTATTTGGACAGGACTAAGCCTCTCAGAAAATCTGAACAGCTGCTAGTTGGCTTTGCTGCAAGGGCAGAGGGGAAGGCCATTTCAAAGCAAACCATTTCTAATTGGATAGCCCATTGCATTCATTTCTGCTATAAGCACCATGAAAAACCTACCCCACAGGAGATAAGATCACATTCCACCAGGGCTGCATCTACCTCTACAGCCTTTCTCAGAGGTGTCCCTACCAGGGAGTTCCTAGAAGCTGCTACCTGGAGCTCTGTACATACCTTCACCAAGCATTACCACATGCCTATTTTCTTCTAAATCCAGAGCTGGATGTTCTTCATTCCACATTGCTGCAGTCCTAACTATTGGGTAGTCCGCTGTCCAGTCGGCCCGAATACCAAAGTATATGGCTGACGTCGGTCAAGGCGCATTAGACTGACGTCAGTACGTCAGGATACTAATGCGCATGACCGACGTCATATCCTCAGTCTTTTTTGCCGCATGGTCCGATGCAGAAGCAGTTTTGCGAGTGCAGGTTGGCGTTCTGAAAGTTTCTGAAGTCAGAGTTTCAGACCGAATCAAAGTTGGCTAAGTACCCCGTTGGGGAATATTTTGGTTTTTTCTTGCCTCAGTATTTAACCGGATGTCAGAAAAAGTGAATAACTGTATTTCTTGTGAGAAACAGATACCTCATAGGGATTACCATACTTTGTGTATACCTTGTTTAGGGCCTGAGCACGACGTTGTTGGATGCCGCTCTTGTGCTAGATTTAACAAACGCACTATTAAGAGAAGGTTAGACTGTGCCAGGTTAGTGTTTGGGAAGCGTTGTAATTATAAAATGCCGTCGGATGCTCCGACGCCCGCTTCGCCAAAAGCGCAAGGACAAAGCAGCAAAGCCTAGAGTGGAAGAACCGACAGTCCCGGACCGGTTCTTTAGAAGGCTCAGTGGAGCCGGAGGTTCTGCCAGGAGTTTCTTTGGAGTCTCAGGGAGAAACTTTACTGTTACAGGATGTGTCCTCTCAGGAAGTAGGCCAGGCTGAAGGGGCTTCTCAGGTGGCTGTTCTTCCCTCTCTTCCTAAGGTGGTTAGGGCCTCCCTTCTGTTTCCAAGGCTTCTTTAAGAGGCAGGCCTAGTTTAGCTTCAGTGGGGGTTTCTCCGAGTGTTTCAGGGTCTTTGCCTAAGAAGCATATGCTAAAATGGCAGAGGATTTGATTACTATGATTAGAGGTTCTATGCCCCTCCTGATAAGAGGCCTAGGGTGGAACCTGAGTTTGAGAGTTTTGAGCAATGTTCGAGGCTTCTGAGTCTTCGGCTGAAGACTTGCAGGAGTATCCCCCTTATTCTGATTCTGATGTGGATGATTCTACTCCTTCAGCTTCGCCTCCTGAGGATTTTTCATTTTCAGAGACTCTGCATTCCATGAGGGAGCATTTTAAATGGGAAGGTCAAGATTTCTCTGATTCCAGGAAGAGGCTTAGAGAATTCTTGTTTTACCCCAGCATAGGCCTTTAGCTATACCTCCTGTTCTGAATGTGGTAGAAGATGTTTTTGCAGAGGCTTCCCTGAATCCTGATTCTTTGCCTCCTGCCCCAGTTAAACCGGATAGGTACTATAGGGTGCCTGAAGCCCATAAGTATCTTTTTAAGAGTCCTAGGGCAGACCCGGAAACTGTCTCTCAGGGGCCTAAAGGTGTGAAGGCTTCTGTTGTTAAAAATCCTGTTCCTCCTGATAAAGAGGCAAGGGCTTTGGATAGATGGGGAAAGAAAGTGTATACTTCTTCCACTTTAGCCATGAGGGCGTTGAATTGTCAGTTTCATATGTTAAAATATCAGAATTATCTCCTTTCACAATTGAAGTCTAAGGTGGATGCTCTGGCTGAAGGTATTGAGTGTAAAGAGTTGCAGGATTTAGTTCATGTGTCTGAACAGGTGGGTAAGCATTCCTTGCAGTGTGGTTTTGATGCTGTGCAGGCCTCCTCGAGGGTGGCTGCCACTGGTTCTGTTCTTCAGAGGCACGCCTGGTTGAGGGATCAGAATTTAGCTGAGCATGTTAAGACAAGGATTTTGGATGCTCCTTTACAGTCTGATGTGTTGTTTGGTTCGCCTGTGGAAGCAGTTTTAAAGAAAATGGAGGACAAGGCTAAGTCTATGCAAACTGTTAAGGATTTTTTGCAGGTGCAGCCTCCGAAGTTTAGTAGAAATTGGCCTACTAAGGGATGGACATATCCTGCTTATGATTCCCAGTCTAGGAGGTCTAGACGTGGTAGGGGCAGAGCTCAAGGTTCTTTTAGGCCTAGAACAGGGAGTTCACCTGCTCAGACTTCTGGTGAGGGCAGGGGTCAGTCCTTTCGTAAACAGACCCAATGACCTGCCTTTTCAGCTGCCAGTACATTCTCGCCTGGCAGCACCTTTGGGAGGAAGGCTGTCTCTTTTCAAAGAAAATTGGGATTTAATTACCCAAGACAGATGGGTTCTGGATATCATTCACCACGGTTACAGGTTTTATTTCCATACCTTGCCTCCTTTCAAAGGCATGCCAGACATTCCTCCTCTACAAAGAACAGAGGCTCACAAGCAAATTGCTCTGTTGCTCCAAATAGGGGCCATTCAGCCAGTTCCTGTGCCAGAAAGGGGCCTAGGATTTTATTCTCGCCTGTTCCTAGTACCGAAGAAGGGGAACACGTGGAGACCAATTTTGGATTTATCTATCCTCAACACTTATCTGGACATTCCCAAGTTCAAAATGTTGACGTTACAACAGCTTTTACCTCTGCTGGGCAAAGATCACTGGATGGTAACTTTAGATCTCAAGGAAGCTTACCTTCATGTGCCTATAAGACTAAGTTGCAGGAAGTATCTGCGTTTTCGAGCTGGAAATTCTCATTATCAGTTCTCTGCATTGCCCTTTGGCTTATCTACTGCGCCCAGAGTATTCACAAAGGTTCTGGCTCCAGTGATAGCTTACTTCAGGCTAAAAGGAATTCAAATCTATCCTTACTTGGACGACTGCCTGATTCTGGCTCAAGAAAAGGAAGACCTTCTACAGCATTTGGAATATGTGATAGCAGTGCTAAGATGCCTAGGGTATTTTGTGAAAGAAATAAAGTCCAGTCTAGTACCCTCTCAAGACCTGTGCTTTCTGGGTGTGAGACTGAATACAGCAGCCCAGATGGCCTTTTTAACCCTGGACAAACAAAAGAATCTTTCCAGTTACTTCCATCAACTATCTCTTCAGTCCGGGCTGACTGCAAGGACAGTCCTTCAAGCCTTAGGGTTCATGGCATCTTGTATTCTGGTGCTTCCCAATGCCAAACTGCATATGAGGAAGCTGCAATGGTATCTCAAAAATGTATGGACACAGCACTGCCAGGATTTGGACACTGTCATTCAAATAATACCTTGCATTCAAAAGGAATTTTTGTGGTGGGCTCAGGAATGTCACCTAAACAAGGGACTCTCTGTGACCCGGCCAGAGGCGAGTCAGATTCTAACGACAGGTGCCTCAGACATTGCTTGGGGAGCTCATCTAAATGGAAAGTGGATACAAGACAAGTGGCCTGCCAGACTACAGCATCTACATATCAACATGAAAGAGATGTTAGCAGTCCAGTTTGCATTAATGGCTTTCAAGGAGTTACTTCTTCCAGGGCAGGTGTTGATTCTAACAGACAACACAACTGTCATGTGGTACATCAACAAACAAGGGGGAACACATTCTTACCCATTGTGCAGGCAAGCAATGATTTTATGGGAGACTGCGCTCAGCTTGCAACTAACTCTTCAGGCAAGGTTTCTGCCGGGAGCACAGAACTCCTTAGCAGATGTGTTAAGCAGACAAATCATGGATCCCCACAGTGGAAACTGGATCTTCATGTATTTCAAAAATTGACAGTGTCATGGGGAACTCCAGACATAGATCTGTTCGCTTCTCCACTAAACCACCAGCTGCCAAAGTTTTGCACAAAGAGGTTTCATCACACAGCTTGGAAAGTGGATGCTCTTTCTTTCAGTTGGAAAAATCTTCATGTGTATGCTTTTCCACCTCTGCCTCTTCTCCCAAAGGTGCTTCTAAAGGTCAGACAAGACAAGCCAAGGATGATTTTAATAGCTCCAGATTGGCCTCGGCAGCACTGGTACCCATTACTGAGGAGTCTGGTAAGGAAGCCTCCATGGCCTTTACCCTTGATTCCACACCTGTTGTCTCAGACCGACGGTCACCTGCTCAATGTCAAGCTTCACTCTCTTCATCTAACAGCCTGGCATATTCTGTTTTGAAACACAGCAGGTCTCAACTTCCTCAACAAGTTTTAAATGTGATTATGGAAGCCAGAAGACCTAGTACAAGGAAAGTGTACGCAGAAAAATGGAAGAGATTTTTATTTTGGACTGCAGCAAAGAATTTGGAGATTTCTGAGCCTAATTTGAGTGTGGCTCTTCAATATCTTACTGAGTTATTGGACAAAGGTTTGTCTTTCTCTTCCATTAAGATTCATGCTGCAGCAATTTCAGCTCACTATGATTGTGACCCACCATTGTTTTCACATCCTTTGTTCAAGCAATTTCTTAGGGGCAAAGAATATAAGACCCCCATGAGAGCTCCTACTCCTGCTTGGGATCTCAATTTTGTGTTGGAGAAACTTACTCTACAACCTTTTGAGCCTCGCTACTGCTGAATTGAAATACTTGTCATGGAAGACTGCTTTTTTGTTGGCCATTACTTCTGCAAGAAGGGTTTCTGAGTTGCAGGCCCTTATGGCGGTTGAGCCTTTTTTGATTTTTCATAAGGATAGGGTATCATTACGTACTAATCCTTCCTTTATGCCTAAGGTGGTTTCTAGTGTGGCTTTAAATCAAACTATTCATTTGCCTACTTTTTATGCAGATCCCCAAAATAAAGGGGAAAAGATTTTGCACACTTTAGATGTACACAGGCAATTGCGTTATTATTTAAGCAGGACTAAGGATTTTAGGCAGTCTCAGCAGTTGTTTGTTTCTTTTGCTTTGAGTTCAGGGCAAGCCTGTGTCAAAACAAACTATTTCTAGGTGGATTGGGTTTTGCATTGCATTTTGTTATTCCCATCATGGCAAGGAGATTCCAGCTGGGATTAGGCCTCATTCCACTAGGGCTACTGCCACTTCAACAGCATTTCTAAGGGGTGGCAACTAAGGATATTTTGGAGGCAGCTACTTGGAGTTCAGTGCATACTTTCTCTAAGCATTATCACCTTCCTCTCTACTCTAAGTCTAGGGCTGGTTTTGCCACAGCTATTTTGCAAGGCATGTTGTCAGCTCCTGCTTCCTTATGATTTGCCAGCCTCCCTTACCTCTGCTTTGGGATTCTACCCAATAGTTAGGACTGCAGCAATGTGGAATGAAGAACATAGTACAGTTTTGTACCTACCATAAATGTAGATGTTCGAGGATCCACATTGCTGCAGTCCAATTTACCCTCCCTCCTTCCCCTCTGTGTTTAGGGGTGGTTGTGTAGGTGAGGTTATATTCTGGTAATTTTGTATATGTTGTACATATTTTTGGTGCAGGTATGTTGGGAGTTTTTGGTTTTGGCCTTGTCTTTTTAGGGTCTTCTGACATCTGGGGCAAGAAAAGACTGAGGATATGACGTCGGTCATGCGCATTAGTATCCTGACGTACTGACGTCAGTCTAATGCGCCTTGACCGACGTCAGCCATATACTTTGGTATTCGGGCCGACTGGACAGCGGACTACCCAATAGTTAGGACTGCAGCAATGTGGATCCTCGAACATCTACATTTATGGTAGGTACAAAACTGTACTTTTTGCCACTACAGTCTTGCAGGGCTTAATAGCTGGCCCTAATGCTCTCTAACTTCCTCCTCCCTTCCTTATCTTTGGGAATCCACCCAAATGTGGTGACTGCAACATTGAAACACAAAGAACATAGTACAGTCGTGTACACTTACCATAAATGTAGATGTTCGAGTGTATTCACTGTCGCAGTCCTCGTTACCCTCCCTACAGTCCCCTGACTTCTCTTGGCTCTACCTTTCCTTCTTGTTAGTTTATTTAAGCTTTCTGGTGTATTTGCTTTTTGTTGGAGGGGTACGATAACATATAATTGCTTCCCAGTGTGGGGGCATCTGACATCTGGGGCAAGAAAAACTGATGTAATGGCATCATCTGCATATTTTATACCCATGATGACCTGACGTCATGGAAGAAAAGACGGCCTCTGATGCAGGAATCCAAGACTCTGGTATTCAGGCCGGCTGAGGGCTACCTGCAGGCAGATAACCCAAATGTGATGACTGCAACAGTGAATACACTTTGAACATCTACATTTATGGTAAGTGTACACAACTGTACTTTCTTTGTGTTTCACTGTTGCAGTCATCACATTTGGATTATCCCTGCCAGGGTAGCCCTTGGCCGGCCCGAATACCTGAGACTTAGTATTTCTGAGTCGGTTGCTGTCGCTTGAAGACTGACATCAGGTCGTCAGTGGTATAAGGTAAGGCAGCTGATGCCATTACACCAGTCTTTCTTGCCATGGACCTCCAAGCAGAAGCAGTTCTCACGAGTACCAGTCGGCCACTACCTGAATTTTCGTTTCCAAATTGAAGTTGGTCTTCTAAAGCTAAGTACTGCCATTGGGGATCCTTTTCTCTTGAACTAACCGATGTCAGAAAAAGTTAATTGTCTCGCCTGTGGAAAGCAAATACCACACAGAGACTTCCACTCTTACTGCGTCACTTGCCTAGGCCCAGATCACAATGTCCCTCATTGTTGCTTCTGTGCTTTAACGCCAGAACTATCTGTCGTTAGGCCCCTATTGTAGCCAAATAGTTTTGTTTATAGTCCTCTAATTCCAATATGGCTTCAGTAACGCATCAGACAACAGATCCTCTTAAAAAAATGTAAAGATAAAGACAGACCGCACAGTTCCAAACCTTCCAATGACTCTTCGTCAAGCTAGTCGTCAGTCCTCCGGTACTCAGTGAGGCGCTTTCACAACCCCTGATGGGCTGCTTCAGTTGATTCACAGGCCGCTACCAAGACCCTTTTGGAGTCCTGTATGCCGCAAAACTCTTCTTCGTCTAAGGATCCTGCAGTCATCTCTGTAATGGATATATCTGGATCCGCTGAACAGGCACCGGCTTCTGAGCAAGTCCTTCGCACCTCCGAATCTCAACCCAAATGGACATCTTTCTAAAACAACCGAGTTTCTTAGGCCCAGAGTTCGAACCACACCCAGAAAACTGAATACCCACTCTCAGGTGCCTGCTACCTTGCCTCACTCTCAAATGCTTAAAATAAGAGAAAACCTTATGGTGATCAGGGACAGCCAAGCTACCCCTTCAAAAAGGAAAAGAGATCTGTCCCCAGTAGTTTTGGCTGAACAAGAGTCAGATGAATTTAATGCATCTGACTATGAAGACGTGCAGCCCCCCTCCACTTATGAGGATTCTGATACAGAAGAATCCATTCCTTCAGCCTCTTCCCCCAGAGGATTTTTCTTTCGGGGAAACCCTGCATACTTTAAAGGAGTATTTCCAATGGGAGACTCGGGGAATTCCTAGATCTTCCGCAATACAGACCCTTGGCCATCCTCCAAGTCCTGGATGTGGTGGATGATATTTTCCTTGAATCCAGCTCGACTCCTGATGCCCCACCTCCTGCTCCCAGAAAGCCAGACAGGTACTATACGGAGTCCCTGACTCTCACAAATATCTTTTTAAAAATCCAACAGCTGACCCTGATGTCGTTTCTCAAGGGCCAAAAGGGATTAAAGCAATCTCTGCTAAGAATCCTACCCCCTCAGACAGGGATTCTGAGCATTGGACAGATTGGGTAAAAAAGTATACACCTCAGCTACTCTTGCTATCAGGACACTAAATTGTCAGTTCCATATGCTTAACTGTCAGCAACATACCTTGAAACTCCTTAAACAAAAAATGTCCTCCTTTCCTGCTTGGGCAGAATCTAAAGATTTACAAGACTTAATGCATTCTGCAAGTCAAGTAACTAAACACACCTTGCACTCTGTTTTTGACGCCCTAGAAGCTTCTTGCAGGGCAGCAGTCACTGGATCTGTCATTAGAAGACATGCATGGCTTAAGGAACAACACCTGCCAGACCATGTCAAATCTGAATTGTTGGATGCACCCTTACACAAAGATAACTTATTTGGCATTAAGGCAGAAGAAGTCTTAAAAAATATGGAAGAAAAGCAAAATCTGTGCAGACAGTTAAAGATTTCTTGCAGGTCCAGTAGGCATTTTCCCTCCAAGCACTGGTCCTTTCCTGCTCCGAGTAAACGGGCCCAGCCTAGGACCCGTGGAAACAGACCCCCCCCCCCAGACAGCAGCCCCATGGAATGCAGAGATCTAACCACTGTACTACCTCCACTTCAAAACCAGGGAGTTCTAAGCCACCCCCTTAAAAGAACTCACAATGACTCACCTCCTCCCGATCTCCCCTCTGCCCACTTTTACTTTACCCTAGGAGGAAAACTCCTTTCACTCAAACACCTGGGCCACCATTACCAAGGACCAGAGGGTTCTGAACATTGTCTCTCAGGGATACAAATTCTCCTTCCACACCCTTCCAACCCCAAAAGGGTTCCCAGATCTACTGCCAAATCAATGGACAGAGGCTCAAAAACAAATCCATTCCCTGCTCTGTTTGAGGGCAGTAGAGCAAATTCCTGCAGAACAGATAGGCCAAGGCTACTACTCCAGACTTTTTCTGGTGCCCAGAGAAGAGGGCACCTGGTGCCCCGACCTATATCTAGCCATTCTAACCACCTTCCTGGTAATCCCAAAATTCAAATTGCTCACCCCCCAGCAGCTGCTACCCATGCTCTCCAAGGACGCATGGCTGGCCACCCTAGATCTAAAAGAGGCCTACCTCAACATTCGTATTAAGGAATCATGCAAAAAATATCTCTGCTTCAGGGCAGGATCGCAATACTCTCAGTTCTTTGCACTTCCCTTTGGCTTATCTACTGCTGCCAGAGTTTTCACAAAATGTCTATCTCAGGCCATTTCCTTTTGCAGACAAAGAAATATTCAAATTTACCCCTACTTAGATGACTGCCTTATTCAGGCAGAAAGCCAGGAAAAGCTGC
The DNA here is from genome assembly GCF_019279795.1 of Protopterus annectens. Lineage (NCBI taxonomy): Eukaryota > Metazoa > Chordata > Ceratodontiformes > Protopteridae > Protopterus > Protopterus annectens. Next base: position 223,948,604 of record NC_056739.1, read on the forward strand.
TCAAACACCTGGCCTTTGTAAAGAGTCTATTAACCTCCCTAGGGTACACAGTCAACTAAAAGAAATCAAAACAGGTGCCCACCCAAAGGATAATCTTCCTGGGAGCAGGTCTGGACACAGCATCCCACATGGCATACCTTACACCAGAGAAACAAATTTTCCTATCAGCCTACTTCTCTCAACTGGCCACCAGGCCCCAGATTTCTGCTAGGAAAATCCTGCAAGCTCTGTGGTTCATGGCATCTTGCATACTCCTCATTCCATATGCCAGACTGCATACGAGGAAACTTCAGTGGTACCTAAAGAGCCTTTGGTGTCAACACTGTCAAGACCTGGAAACTCTTCTACCTATAATTCAATTCCTTACCTCAGAAGGGAATATCTTTGGTGGGGAACAGCATGCTCCCACAACAAGACTGCCCTTCTCCCCACACCCCACTGCCTAGGCCCTCACCACAGACACATCAGTCTACGCTTGGAGTGCACATCTGTACAGCAGGTGCATTGAGGGCCAATGGAGCCCGCAGCAAATCCCTCTGCACATCAGTCAAGAAGAGATGGTGGCTGTGCAGCACGCCTTGATAGCTTTCAAGCCCCTTCTCTCTCCAGGTGTTCTCCTGATCAGAACATAGATAACACACCACTGTGATGTGGTACATTAACAAGCAGGGAAAGACTCACTCCTACCCTCTATGCAGGCTGGTCATGACTCTCTGGCTCACAGCCTCTTCCATGCAAATACACCTGATAGCACAATTCCTACCAGGCTCTCAACTCCCTGGCAGACCAGTTAAGTAGAAACCTTTTGGACCCACATGAGTGGCAGCTCAACAGAAGTACCTTCTTTGTAATAACTCAGAAATGGCGAACCCCGAAGGTCGACTACTTTGCCTCCCACACCAACCATCAGCTCAGCAAATTCTGCACCAGGGAGTATCGCTGCATGGCTTGGAAAGTGGGATGCCTTTTCCTTCCCGTGGGTCATCCTCTTGGTCTATGCCTTTCCTCCTGTACCTCTCATCCCCAGGGTACTGCTCAAAGTAAGGGAGGAAAAACCAAGGACCATTCTTATAGCTCCAGACTGGCCCCCGACAACACTGGGTACCCCTTGCTGCGCAGCCTGTCCCCGCTGCCTCCATGGCATCTTCCTCAGATTCCAAACCTCGTAACCCAGAGGGAAGGGGAAATCATGCATCTCCATCTGCAGACACTCAATGTGGCAGCTTGGCTCATTCCGTAACATCAAACCAATCTGCCATCCTCAGTAAACAGGTTCTGGATGTTATCAGTGAGGCCAGATGCCCTAGCACCAGAAAATCTTATGCAGGTAAATGGAAAAGGTTCTGCACCGGGATCCAGGCTAAGGGGGCCAATACGACACAGCCCTCCATCCCTCTCTCATCCTGGATTACTTGGGCGACCTACTACACAGTGGTCTGTCTCTCTCCCCTCTATAAAAATTAATGTCTGCTATTTCTGCTCATTTTCCCACTGAGCAGCCCCTTTTCTCACACCCTTTGATCAAACAGTTCCTCAGAGGGGTTAGCAACTTGAGGCCCCCTTGGAAGGCCACCAACTCCAGCTTGGGACCTTAACTTTGTCTTGGGAAATCTCCCCCTGCCTCCTTTCAAACCATCATCTTCTGCAGAGCTAAAATGTCTCTCCTGGAAGGACAGCCTTCCTTCTGGCCATCGCTTCAGCCAGAAGAGTCTCTGAGTTGCAAGCACTCATGGCTGTGGAACCCTTCATCATCTTCCATGAAGACAGGGTATCCCTCAGAACTAACCCATCCTTCATGCCAAAGGTGGTGTCGAGTGTGGCTTTCATCCAATCCATTCATTTGCCCACCTTCTTACCTAATCCCCAGAACAAGGGGGAAAGGATTCTTTACTCTCTAGATGTGCACAGAGCGCTCAGATACTATCTGGACAGGACTAAACCTTTCAGAAAGTCAGATCAGTTGCTGGTTAGCTTTGCTACAGGGGCAGAAGGCAAAGCCACCTGCAAGCAAACCATTTCCAAATGGATAAAACACCGCATCCATTTCTGCTACAAACAGCATGATAAGCCTCCCCCCAAGGGGGTCAAGACACACACTACCAGAGCAGTCCCCACGTCTTCAGCTTTCCTCAGAGGAGTCCCCGCCAGGGACATCCTGGAGGCTGCAACCTGGACATCTATTCACACTTTTACCAAGCATTACTACCCGCCTCTCTTCTCCAAATCCAGGGCAGGGTTTGCCTCTGCAGTCTTGCAGGGCATCCTAGACAATCCCTAACTTCCTTGACTGCTTCCACCCATTTCCTTAGCTTTGGGAATCTACCCTAATGTGATGACTGCAACAGTGACACACGAAGAACATAGTACAGTTGTGTACACTTAGCAAAAATGTAGATGTTCGAGTGTATTCATTTTTGCAGTCCTGGATGTTCTTCATGTTTCACTGTTGCAGTCATTACATTTGGGTAATCTGCTGGAAGGTTGCCCTCAGTCTGCCTGAATTCCAAAGTCTTTGGTCCTGCGTCGGTTGTTGTCTCCTCTTCCATGACGTCAGGTCGTCAGGGGTATAAAACATGCAGCCGACGCCATTTTCTTTAGTCTTTCTTGCTGCACGGTACCCGAATCAGACACATTTCGCAAGTGCCAGTCGGCCGACTACTGAAATATTCGAGTTTGAGTTTCAGAACCGAAGTCTTCACTAAAGCTAAGTACCCCGTTGGGGAAACTTTTTTCTTGCTTTTTTACCAATGTCAGAAAAAGTTAATAATTGTATTAATTGTGGGAAGCAAATACCTCATAAGGATTTCCATTTATACTGTATTTCTTTCCTAGGCCCTGATCACAATGTGCCTGGCTGTCGGTTTTGTGCTAGATTTAACCAACGCACTGTTAAGCGTTGGTATATTTTTGCATCAAAGTATTTTGGAAACAGATTTAACTACACACAAATATCGTCGGATAGCAATCTGACTACCGGAGTACATAAAAAACACAAAGAAAAGGACAGAGAAAGGCAGTCGAGATCCAAAACCGACTAACCTTCTCCTAAGCCAGTCACTGGTACTCAGTGAGGTGCTTTTGCAGCCCCTGATAACTTCGAGTCGCAGGCCTCTACCGACACCCATGTGGAGTCCGGCATGCCACAAGATACTCAAGGTATTGGACAGACGGATTGCATCTCCCTCGGATGGGTCTGGAGCCGCTGAGCAGGCACCGGCTTCTGAGGGTGTATTCAGACCTCAACATTTGTATATCAAACTGACGACAGCTGCAAAACCAAAGCCAAAAGCAACTTCTAAAATTAAAAAAACGACGCATGAGCCATGTGCACAGGACTCTATGCCTAAAAAACAGATGATCAAAATGGCTGAAGGCCTTATTACCTTGATCAGGGGTACCCATCTCCCCTCCTGATGAGGCCTAGGCAAGACACTGATTATGAATCTTCAGATCAGGTTTCTATTTCTTCTGATTCCTCTTCTGATCAGGAATTATCTATATCTCCCTATGAGAATTCTGCATCTCCTCCTGAGGATTATTAATTTGGAGAAACCTTGCATACTTTGAGGGAGCATTTTCACTGGGAGAGTCAAGACTTCTCAGAATCAAAAAAGAGGCTCAAGGACTTCCTTCTCCCTCAGCACAGGCCTTTAGCCATTCTCCCTGTTTTAGACATTGTGGATGATGTGTTTTCGGTGTCCAGCTTGTCCCCTGACTCCTTACCTCCAGCTCCTCCCAGTAAGCCTGACAGATATTACAGGGTCCCTGACTCTCATAAATTTTTATTTAGAAACCCTGCTGCTGATCCTGAAACTATTTCACAGGGTCCAAAGGGAGTTAAGGCCTCAACAGCAAAAAATCCTACCCCCTCTGACAGAGATTCAAGGGCACTGGACAGATGAGGAAAAAAAAGGTTTATACATCTGCAACCTTGGCAATCAGGGCCTTAAACTGTCAATTTCATATGCTTAAGTACCAACAACATGTTATGGGATTGCTGAAATAGAAAATGTTGATTTCAGAATGTGCAGAAAATAGAGTTGCAGGAATTATTGCATGCAGCTGAACAAGTTGGAAAGCATACTTTGCAATGTGGTTTTGATTCCTTAGAGGCCTCCTGCAAGGCCGCAGTTACTGGATCTGTGATTAGGCGGCATGCCTGGTTAAAGGAACAACATTTACCTGATCATGTTGAAGCTAAATTGCTAGATGCACCTTTACAGCGTGAGTCTCTGTTGGGTATTAAGGCAGAAGAAGTTTTAAAGGAAATGGAAGACAAAGCTAAGTCTATGCAAACTGTTAAAGACTTCTTACAAGTGTTGCCACCAAGATTCAGTAGACACTGGCCTACCAAAAATTGGTCCTTTCCTGTGTCAGAGCTCAAAGGGGCAAATCTGGACGCCCTAAGGGTTCCAGATACCAGGCGCAAGATTCATACAGGTCAAAGTAATGGGGCGCTTCCACCTCCAAATCTGGAGGAGATAAAACGCAAACCTACAGAAAGCAATCCCAGTGACTTCCTTCTGCCTTCACCAAGCATTTATCTTTTGGTAGCACCTATAGGGGGAAAATTAGCACTTTTTGCTCAAAATTGGCAGTTAACCCAGGACAAGTGGGTACTAAACATCATATCACAGGGATACAGATTCCATTTCCATACTCTGCCAATAGCAAATATTTGGCCAGATCTGCCAAAAAAATCAATGGGCAGAGGCACAGAAACAGGTTATGTCCCTCATGGATATGGGGGCCATTCAAACAGGAAAAAGGACAAGGTTTTTACGACTGTTCTTTGTACCCAGAAAGGACAAGGCCTGGTGGTCAATACTGGATTTATCGATTTTGAACACATACCTGGACATTCCAAAATTCTGACTTTGCAGCAGCTTCTGCCCATGCTGGGCAAGAATGCTTGGCTGGTTACATTAGACCTAAAATAGGCATACCTGCATGTCCCAATAAGACAATTGTGCAGAAGATACCTTAGATTCAAGGCTGGCTTAATGCATTACCAATTCTCTGCACTGCCCTTTTGCTTATCTACTGTGCCCAGGGTCTTTACAAAGTGCCTGGCACCAGTAATTGCATTTTGCATGCAAAAAAGTATACAAATATATCCTTACTTGGACGACTGTCTCATTCAAGCAGAGAACAAGGACACACTTCTTCGACACCTGGCGTTTGTGAAAAGGCTTCTAACATGCCTAGGGTACACAAACGAAAAGCAATCACAACTGGTACCTTCTCAAAAGATAACATTCCTGGTTGCAAGCTTGAATACAACTGCCCAGATGGCTTACCTCACTCCATACAAGCAAAGGCAACTTACTGCTTACTTCAAACTGATGGCAACAAAAACCCAGTCTTCTGCAAGACAAATTCTGCAGGCTCTGGACTTCATGGCATCCTGCGTCCTACTGATTCCATATGCAAGACCGCATATGAGGAAACTTCAATGGTACCTAAAAAGTTTATGGAGTTAACATTATCACAGTCTGGAAACAATGATCCCTCTCATTCCCTGCCTGCAACAGGAGTTTCAATGGTGGGCAAAGGCATGTCACCAAATAATGGGACGGCTATTCACTCTACCCCCTGCCAACCAAACCATAACAGATGCATCAGATTATACCTGGGGGCCCCACATGGCAGGAAGATGAATTCAGGACATATGGTCACCAAAACAAACGCAGAGAGACATAGAGGAGCTCTCTGATCATGTAGCCCAGGCTGGTATGACCCTGACCTTGAGTTGCATCTTGCCTTCACCTAGAATGATGCTACAGTATAAAGACAAAATGATCAGTTTCAACAATTGGCTAAAGTATTGGTGTCATTCAAAGGGGATCCAGTGTCTGTCAGCCTGGGATGGCATGCTCGACAAGCCACGTTGCTTCGCTAGGGACGGCTTGCACCTGTCACCCTTAGGCTTTCGTATACTGGCCAAGGCGCTTGCCACCCCTATAGTGCCTTTTTTAGGCAAGGCTCAAAGGACAAACCCACCTCCATAGACAACCCAAGGATAAAAAAATAAAGGTAATGCTACTCAATGCCAGAAGTCTAAACCTCGAGATGCACGCACTCGAGGCTCTCCTCAGTATGGAGAAAATCGATGTCTGTGCAGTAACAGAAACCTGGTTCAATGCTCCTGAGAGCACCCCAGCACTACAGGTTATAACTCATACCATGCGTTTCGGCCCCAAAACTCAGACCAAAGCACAAAGGGGGGGGGGTATCTATATTCATCAAAGATACCTACACCTCCAGGTTAGTGGCACTGCACGAAGCATCAGAAACCATCCATGTGCAACTAACAGCGGACAAAACTGCCTTTGTTTGTAGCCTGCTATAGAACACCCTCCCTATTACAGGAACCCCACTTGGCATTCCTGAGAACACTGGAGAATATGAAGGTCTCTCCAAACACTATGTTATTGGGTGACTTCAACTACCCAAACATTGACTGGGAAAACTACTCAAGCCCAACTACTCAAGCCCAAACACCCTCGCCCAACGGTTCCTTGAATTTATAAACTCTAACGCGATGGAACAACTGGTCACCACTCCCACAAGAGGAAACAACATATTGGACCTGGTAATCACCAACATGGGGACTCTTATGTTCCACACCAGAGGTAAACCCCTCATTGGTAAGATCAGACCATAAACAAATTTCCCTATACATCCATATCCCGTCCCCACCCCCAGCCAAGGAAATCACGGTAAATAATTTTTCAAAAGCCAACTTTGCACTTCTCAAGACTGAGGTGGAATCCTTCAAAGCCCCCGGGCCAGAGGATAATACAGCCCAATCCGCAGAATCCTTTACAAATGCATTCTGTGAGCACCTGCAGAAATGCATGTATCATGCTATCCCAAATAAAACCAAGACTCACTCCTCCAAAAACAAGAGACTGTCTGGTGGACCCAGGCCATAAATAAACTATACTACAGAAGGAGGAAGCTACTACACAACAGAGCAAAATCCCAAAAAGGGAAGGCAACTCTGATCAGTATTGGCTAAAAACTTCGATCACTCATAAAATCATCAAAGGCCAGTTTCGAAAGAAAAATTGCCCTAGACACTAAAGATAATCACAAGGCCTTCTTTAGTTATGTCAGGAATATGGGTGGAAACTCCCAGATATGCTCTGAATTGTTGCATAACTGTACAAAATATACCGAACCTACAGACACAGCCAACATCCTGGCTGACAGATTCAGCGCAAACCCCCAAAGGAACAAATGCCTATCCCAACTGAATGTAACCTCCCTGACATCACAGGTGAAAGCTGCCCTCTCCAAAGCAAAAAACACAGCATCTATGGGACCGGACTGTGTCTTACACGAGCTCCAAGCAGAACTGAACCGTCATATTAAGTCACTGTTCAAACTTAGCCTTACTACAGGATATGTTCCCAAAGAATTGCGTACAGCTACAGTGGTCCCACTCCACAAAGGTAGTGCCACAACGGACCCCGGGAACTATTGCCCCATAAGCCTGACTAGTCTGGTCTGTAAAGCTATGGAGCATATTATCATGGCACTCGTAAACAAGGAAATTGGGAGCCTCCAGTCACTGGACCCTACCCAATTCGGCTTTGTTAAAGGCAGATCCTGCCTCTTAAACCTAGTTGATTTCTTTGAAACAGTTACCAAAGCCATAGATAAGGGCAAGGTAGTCCACACAGCCTACCTGGACCTCGCAAAAGCCTTCGACACAATACCCCACTCGGGCATCATAAATAAGCTTACTAGCTTATATATCAACCCCTATATCACAAGATGGGTTGCAAGCTGGCTCAGTGATAGAACTCACATGGTCAGAATCGCAGGTGCCATGTCCGAATCCAAACCAGTTATAAGTGGCGTTCCACAGGGCTCAGTTCTGGGACCTCTCTTGTTCGGTGTATACTTCTCTGAGGTTCAAGCTAACACAGGGGAATTATCGCTGGCAAAGTTCGCTGATGACTGCAAACTGGGGGCCATAATCGAATCTCCAGCTGACACAAGCATCCTCCAAAAGGGTCTCAGAGACGGATGCTTGGTGCCAGAGCCACGGCCTCAAGCTAAATTCTAAAAAGTGCATTGTCATCCCCTTTGGGAAAAACAAGGTGCCCACAAATTACCACATAGGTGGTAATCCATTAAGTACGGAAGAAGTAATTAGAGATTTCTGGACCAACGTAGATAGTAATCTCTCCTTTGATAATCACATTGCCAAAGTGGTTAGAAAGACCTTCTATATAGCCCACCTTATCACGAAAGGGTTCTTATCTAGATCAAGACAGGTCATTGTGCCCCTCTACTCATCACTCATCAGGCCCATAATTGAATACAATGCCCTTTTTGGGATGTACCTTACCCGACACCTGCAGCAACTGGAGAGACCCCAAAAGTACCTCACCAAGAGGATCATGGGCTACAAGCAGATGTCCTATGCAGCTCGACTAAAGAAACTTCAGCTCTACTCAGTTGCTTACCGCCTATTCAGAGGCGATCTATGCCTGACGTGCAAAGCCATATCAAACCCAGAATTAATGGACATGCTCCACCTCAAAAAATCTAAGTCCCTTAGAGCTGCACGCTCCAGGGACTTAAACCTCAGCACAAAAATAAATAGGACATGCTGGAGGGACAGATTAATTTCCCAGAGGCTCCCCTCACTCTGGAATAGAATCCCAGTTCATGTTAGACATAGCCCTTCGCTGACCCTGTTCAAGCGAAATCTGGACGCGTGGATGGGAAATCGCAAATTCACTCTTGGGATCTCTTCTGTGTCCCTGCTAGACAGAGGCACAGTAAACTAATCTTAAAGGGTACCTTCTGTGACCTACTTTACAGAGGCACAGTAGGCTAATCTAATAGGGAGGTGGAAGCCAAATACACTCTGGCTAGGTTTATAAACGCCCTAGTTCAGATAGCCTAGTATCTACCTGTGAGCCTATGAATCTGCATATCAACCAGAAAGAGATGCTAGCTGTTCAAAATGCCCTAACAGCCTTCAAGGACTTGCTTCATCCAGGACTACTGATAGACGGACAACACCGCAGTCATGTGGTATATAAACAAGCATGGGGGCACACACTCATACCTCCTCTGCAGATTAGCCATGGCACTGTGGAACACAGCTTTGACCTACCAAATACATCTTCAAGATCAATTCCTGCCAGGAAAACAAAACTCTCTGGAAGACTATTTAAGCAGAAACTTTATGGATCCTCACGAGTGGAAACTAAATCCAGAAGTCTTCAGCAAGATAACAGAGAATTGGGTGGAGCCCAGACATGGATCTATTTGCCTCTCCTCAAAATTATCAGTTGAAAAGATTCTGCACAAGGACTTATCACAGACAAGCATGGAAAGTGGATGCCGTATCCTTCGGTTGGAAAAACCTATCGGTTTACAACTTTCCTCCTCTGCCTCTTCTTCCCAAGGTCCTCCTAAAAGTCAGACAAGAGAAACCAAAGATGATACTAATTGCCCCGGACTGGCCACGCCAATACTGGTACCCAATCCTAAGGAACTTGTCTCAGTACCCAGCTTGGACCTTGCCTCAAAGAAGACAACTACTGTCCCAGCAAAAGAATCAGATCCTGCACAATCAACTGCAGACTCTGAACCTGGCAGCATGGCTAATCATGTAGTCATACAAACAACACATGTCAGTAAAGCTGTGATGGATGTCATTTTGGAAGCCAGAAGGCCTAGTACTAGAAAATCTTATGCTGACAAATGGAAGAGATTCTGTACTTGGAATCAAGCACAAGGAACTGATACAGCAGAACCAAATATTCCTCAGATATTGCAATACTTAACTGAGATGCTTGACAAAGGCCTATCTTTCTCAATTAAAATCCATGCTTCTGCCATTTCTGCTCATTACAATAGAGCGCCACCAATCTTTTCTCATCCTTTACTAAAGCAGTATCTTAAGAGGAGTCAAAAATGTAAGGCCTCCTAAAAGATCACCATTGCCTGCATGGGACCTCAATTATGTGTTGGAAAAGCTCACCCTGCCCTCCATTTGAACCAGCTGCTACCGCTGATATAAAGTTCTTATGGAAAACAGCTGTGCTACTAGCAATTACTTCAGCAAGAACAGTTTCAGAGCTACAGGCCCTCATGGTTATAGAGCCTTTTATCATATTTTACCCAGACAGGGTATCTCTGAGGACAAATCCTACTTTTATGCCTAAGGTGGTTTCCAGTGTGGCTGTTAACCAAACAATTCATCTGCCAACCTTTTATCCAAATACGCAGAACAAGGGGGAGAGAATTCTGCATTCTTTGGATGTACACAGACAGATAAGATTCTACTTAAGCAGGTCTAAAGCTCTAAGAAAAATTGAGCAATTACTAGTGACATATGCTGCAGGATCAGATGGCAGGGCTATTTCAAAGCAGGCAATTTCAAAGTGGATAAAGCCACTGCATCAATTTCAGCTACTTACACCATGGTAAACCTGTGCCCATGGGCATTAGGTCTCATTCCACCAGAGCTGCAGCTACTTCAGCAGCCTTTCTACGGGGAGTACCAACCAAAGACATTTTAGAGGCTGCTACTTGAAGTTCTGTTTACACCTTTACAAAGCATTATCATTTGCCTCTTTACTCTAAATCCAGAGCAGGCTTTGCCACTGCAGTTCTGCAGGGCCTTATAGCCGCTCCTAATGCTGTTTAGCTCCAGCCCCCCAACCATAGCTTTGGGATTCTACTCAAATGTAATGACTGCAACAGTGAAACACGAAGAACATAGTACAGTTGTGTACACTTACCATATATGTGGATGTTCGAGTGTATTCACTGTTGCAGTCCAGGTTACCCTCCCGCCATCCCCCTGTCATTCTGGAGTTTCTTTCCTTCTCTATCTTCTACAACCTATGTGGTGTATTTGTTTGTAGATTAAGGTAAAGTTTATATTGATGCATGTATATGCATATATATATATATATATATATATATATATATATATATATATATATATATATATATATATATATATATATATATATATATATATATATATATATATATATACATATATATATAAACATATATATATATATATATATATACATTTATATATACATATATATATATATATATATATATATATATATATATGCATATATATATATATATATACATATATATATATATACATCTATATATATATATATATATGTGTTTATATATATATATATATATGTATATATATATATATATATATATATATATATATATATATGCATATGTATATATACATATGTATGTATATATTTTTGCTACCTTTTTGGGGGCTCCTGACATTGGGAGCAAGAAAAACTAAAGAAAATGGCGTCGGCTGCATGTTTTATACCCTTGACGGCCTGACGTCATGGAAGAGGAGACAACAACTGACGCAGGACGCAAGACTTTGGAATTCAGGCCGACCTGAAGGCATCCTGCCAGCAGATTACCCAAATGTAATGACTGCAACAGTGAATACACTCTAACATCTACATTTATGGCAAGTGTACACAACTGTATTTTTCCTTCCTCATCCCCCTTTTTTCTCCTTTCGTTTCCATTCTTACTTGTTGTTCTGCTTTCCTTATAAGAGACATATTGGTATTTATTTTTCACTGGTGGGGTTCTTCCTCCAGAACCTGGCCTCCTACTTTGGGGGGCTCCTGACAGGTTAGGGCAACAAATACTGATGTAATAGCGTCTGCTGCCTTACTTTGTCACTGACGACCTGGCGTCAGTCCTCAAGCGACAGCAACCAAAGCAGAAATACTTAAGTCTCTGCTATTCGGGCCGGCTGAGAGCTACCCCTGTCAGCGATAACCCAAATGTGATGACTGCAGCAGTGAATGCAGTCTAACATCTACATTTATGGCAAGTGTATACAACTGTACTTTGTGGCTGGTGTCATGGAGTCCACTCCGAAGCTTTCGTATTTGTCCCTACCTCTCAGCGCTTCTGCTCGGCGGCTCTGTTCTGGCATTGTCTTCAGAGCTGAGCCAGACTGGTTCTCAAGAGCTTGTCCTTGTCTGGTACCATGGGTCCTCTAGGAGCTCCATCTAGATCTGTTTCTGTTGGTACTTAAGGCTTCAAGAGATTACTTTTGCACTTGAGAGTAGGTTCCTTCCTGATACCCCCTCCAAGTTATTTGGGTCCTGTTTCCTCTCTTCCTGTCATGTTGAGATAGCCAACTCCTCAGACTCTCTATGTATTTCTTGTTCTGGACTCTCGTTTACTTGAGTCTTTCACAGGGCATCCCACAAGGGAAGTCCACCCAAAGCATGTATGCAAGAGAATGTACGTGGATACCCTTCGCTGAGGGAGAGCTTGTACTGTCAGCCCCCTAACTGGGAGTCCAGGGCATTGGATAGGTGCGTTTTTTTTTTTAATTTTTTTTATTTCTTCACTCATGTTATACTTTTCCATTGGAACTTGACTAAAGAGTTTTCCAAGCCCCACCCCAGGTCTCATTCTGTGGAAGATTAAAAAAAAAATCAGGCTATACACAGTTTGCTACCTGCCAGTCCCTGCACCTTATTTCCAACACGGCCAATGGCACATCAAAAGATGCAGGCACTGGAATAGTTCAGCATGCCTGGATGAGAGACTGCAACTTTGAAGATGAGTCTATAATGCCCTTCAGTATTGCCCCTTAAGGCAGATTCACATTGTTTTGTCCCAGAGTGAGAGAGAGTTTCTAAAAGGTGAGCAGGAGGGAAAGGCCTTGTCTGCTGTGGTATACACTTTTTTCTACCACTCAGCAGACTGTCTAGAAAACAGAAATGAAGCAAATTGTTCCACCAGTGCCAACACTTCGCCTGAAACACTTCCAGTGATAAACCCACAAGAAGCAAGTGTGGAGTCTCTGCGAGGGATGCTGTTGTCCGCAGTTTGCCTCCAGGTCTCCTTTATGCTTATCCTTCCACTCCTCTACCAAAGTTGCTGCAGAAAGCAATATGGAACAAGGCAATGATGATATTCATTGCCGTATTTTGGCCTTAACAGATGTTAAGGACAAAATTTCACTTTCACTTTCTTTTGGTCTCATCTCCTGTCATCTGTTCATCATAGGTGCTGGATCCAGCTCCATTTCTTTTCTCGCACCAGTCCAAAACTCCTCACCTGGACATCAAAGCCGTCAAGTTTAACCTCTCATTTTCCCAGCACTGCTACCAGTATGGCCATCAATATGTCACACCACGTTGGCCAGTAATCAAGGAGCCTTAATCCTCTCCACTGACACTGAAGAGGGACGTGCACTTGAAATACAAATGGCTACACTCAGTATTTCCAAATGAAGACCTCTCTGCATCAGATAGTGTTTCTCTTAAGAGCACACAGGGAATACACTCAGCTCAGGTGGGGTCTGGATAGCTCATCGTCTTCCAGGACCCCAATAAGACATCCTACTGGTACGGCTGTAGGGTTAGGTCCTTAACCAGGTGTGTAAGCAAAGTCCTGCTGCGCACTCTAAACCCAGTGATTCGTGTCCCTGCCTCAGGTTGCTGACACACACCCACCTGCTAAAGGCTGGCACAGATTACCTGCTCTACTAACTTTGCCCAGAGTGTGTAAGGTAGTTGTCACTGCCACCAGTCAGTACCACAATGCTCTTAACAAAGTGTGTCCAATTATACTGTGTAATATTAATACTAATAAAAATGGTGGTAGTTCACCAAGAAGGCTAGGCCTTCTAGAGTGACTCACAGTATCACGAAATAAATATAAGCGCACTCAAAGGTTAAGTACTTTCTACAAGGATCATCCACAGTAAGTTTTAAATATATTTAATAATAGAGAATGAAAGTACTGTGTGTGTATATATATATATATATATGTGTGCATATATGTATGTATATATGTGCATGTGTGTGCGTGTGTATATATATATATATATATATATATATATGTATATATATATGTGTATATATATATATATATATATGTGTGTGTGTGTATCTATAGGGTCTATGTTAAATCAGCAAATGCTGATTTATCAACCCCATGTAAGTGAAAGCTTACAATTCGAAACACTTGGAACAGTGATTTTTTTTCCCCAGGGGGGAAAAAATCGCTGTTCCACAAAAACTAAAAAAAAAAAAAATGAAAAACAAAAACTTCAAAACATTAAAGTGGGGGGCTTTACCCCCCTCCCCCTAATGTGGGGGGCTGTGCCCCCCACACCTCCATTCTTAAATATACCAACTCAGAGATCGCACTACAGTGACGAGAATGGCAAAGTAATGGAGGCGGCCAAGCAATTTATTTCCCAGGGAAAGAAATCGCTTGTATGCCGTTTTGCTGTTTCGTGCTTTCAAATTCGATCAAGACTCATTCAACGGATTGCATCTTCGATTATTTAGGGTTGGCAGAATGACTTCATCTAGTCACCTGACTCTAGGTTCTCACAGTATTGCCCTTTGAAGCTGAGACAGGAAGTTAGCCCAGATGGCCACAGTACACATCCAGAAGTTCATGGCATTGCCTGGGGCCTCCCATCTTTTCACTGAGCTAATGGATAAAAGGTTCTTCCCCAGACCCAGTGACTCCGGTCCTTAACACTGTTGTGTGCCTTTTAATGGATTAACAGCTCACTCACATTTCCCTTATTTTTCTTTGTTAACCACTGCTGTGCCAGTATTGTCTATTAAAACATATTCATTTAATTCAGCTACAGTAATACACTTATATTTATTTTCATTTCAGCAGGGTGCACCGTAGAGAAATTTCAACAGAAGCAAAGTTCACTAATACAGTTTTAACCCAAGCGTCGGTACAAAATCAGCGCGATATACAAATAACATAGAGTTTTAATACGTTTGTAACACAAGAATCTTGTGTAAATCGGTTTGATAGTCAAAGGATGTATCAATGTCCTATTCAGTGTTGCAGTATTCTTTACATATGGGTTGTATTCTGCTGTTGACCTGATGTCCGGCTTGTATACAAAAACTTCAAGCTACTGCTTGTACATCGGGTGTCGCACATAGGCTTAGAGAACGTCAGCCATAAAAGGGACATCTGCACTTACATTTTGCCGCCATTTGGAAAGGTTGACTAGTACATTCGGTCTGCTGTTGGAATCTGTTCAGATAAGTACCCCGTGGGGATTTATTTGCTTGATTTGATGTCATGCAGAAAGGGCAGGTGTAGGTGTGGAGGGCAAGTTCTACATAAGGGTAGTTATGAGCTCTGTTTTGTTTAGGGCCTGCCCACGACCATTGATCCTGTTCTCTATCAGGCCTTCATCCCTAAAACCTTGCGTTGTCGTCTGTCTGCTTTAAAGTTGTATCCTAAAAACCAGAGGCTTAAACATCTGCTTAAGGAATCAATGGAGGGTTCTTAGAGTTTCTCTGAACTGTCTATGAAGAGGAAGATGTGGGCAAGGCTCGGCCCAAATCCTCTTCCGGTGTGCCTTGTCCCACTGAAGTACCCCTTGAGGTTGTTGAAAATCCGGTGGTACGGTCGGAGGTAGAGTCCTGATCTCTGATGGATCCGCATTGGAGGCCATCAGGAGTGTGGATCATAGCACATCCGAGGCCATGCAGATGTCCAGTTAGGACAATTTGGGGGAATTACAGCTACTAATTTCTGAAGACTCTAGAGCTGCCCCGGTTTCCTTGCAACAGAAACCTTCGACTGTTCGGCCTACGTCATGCTTTGCTCCTGCTTCAGAGAGACCTGTTAAAAAGAAGCAGATGACTAAACATTTTGCAGTACTTTTTGTACCCCTACATCGGACTGAGAAGTTTTCTCTCAAGATCTTAAGGCCGTGATGGCCCTCAGTTCTCTGTCTTCTCCTATTTCTGGCCCTTCCTTCTACTCTTCCCCCTGTGCTGCCATTGGGCTCTCAGGAGTCGTCCTTTGGTATCCCGGCCCAGGATTTTGACTTAGAGGGGTCTTACTCAAATGAAGACTCCTTAGCGTATTCCACCGTGATACCTTCCCCCTTGTAATATGCTTTCCCAGAGGAAAAGTTGAGTAGAGGAGACTCGCACATGGAAGAACTCTCTTTTGGGGAAACTGTCAATAAGATGAGGGAATTATTTAAGTGGGATTCTTCTCAAATTTCTGAGGAACAAAAGAGATGCTATGATTTTTTTTCTGGTCGAGGCCCCTACATCTGCAGCTGTCCCTCCAGTGCTTCCAGCCTTCATTGATCATTTGCTTCATCTTCCAAGACCCCAGTTTCACAGGCATCAGCTCCCAAAAGACTTGACCATTTCTGTATTGCAGATTTCTTTTTTAAATGTTCTTAAGTCGACCTAGCTGTAGTCTTCCATTACTTCTGACAAATCCTCTCTGGTTGTCCTCTCTACAAAATTACTTCCTTTAGAGAAAGAAAGTAAAATTTTAGAGAGGTTAGTTAAGAAGGTCTACACTTCTTCAACCCATGCAACCAGGGACATTAATTGCCAGATTCATATGTCTAGGTATTCTCTAGTTTTGCTTTCTCAAGCTATTCAGGCTCTGTCTCAGCTTCCAGATTCAGAAGCTAAATCCATGCATTTCTCAGTGGGGTGTTGACACTTTCAGTTCTCTACCTTCCCTTTTAGTTTTTCTACTGATGTCCTTCATGGATGCATCTGCAGTCATAACAACTGGGTTGTCCTGTCGTCAGGCAGCCCTTCAGTCGGCCGGATTCCAAAGTCCGGGTCCGGCTTCGGCTGATGTCGCACTCCACCCGACGTCATCTCTGTTGGTCTTCGGGTATAAAGGCATCAGCCGACGCCATTTTCTTCAGTCTTTCTTGCCGCGTGGCGCCCGAAGCAGAAGCTGTTCGCAAGTGCCGGTCGGTCGGATCCAGAGATTACTTCTCCCGAATACTACTTCGAAGACTTCTAAAGCTAAGTACCCCGTTGGGGACTCTTTCTTGCCTCAGCCGATGTCAGAAAAAGTTAACAATTGTTTAACCTGTGGGAAACAAATACCTCATAAAGATTTCCACTCTTACTGTCTGCCTTGTTTAGGCCCAGCCCACGACGTAGCAGCCTGTTCGGCCTGTGCTTCTTTCAACCGACGAACGCTTAGGCGTCGGTCGGAGTTTGCAGAACAGTTTTTCGGTTCTGATTTTGCGTACATTATGCCGTCGGATCCTCCGACTACCCAATCTACCAAAAAACGCAAAGATAAAGACCGACACTCGCGGTCCGCGGTTTCGGCTGAAACCATGGTTAAGCAAACCGCGAGTGTCTCGTTTTCGGCCAAAACCGAGAAAACTGATCTAAGTACAGCTGAACCTATTCCTACAACTGAGGCCCCTGCTACAACTCTTGAATCGACCTCAGAAATTTTACCCACTACGGTGGTTGACTTATCAGACACCATCCCCTTGGATGTCTCTACCCCAGCACGTGGTGCTGCTAGGCCTCCAGCAGCCATGTCCATTAAGGCCTTCGCCAGGGCTAAAGCAGCCAAGACTACTAAAACAGTGCCTGTTAAACCCCCCACATCCAGGCCCTCTTCTAGTTCTCAAATGCTTACATTGGCAGAAGATTTAATTTCTTTAATTAGAGGATCTCAATCTCACCCAGACAGGGCCTCTCAGCCCCCAGAGAAGAGACCTAGGGCAGAGCCCCCTGAGCCAGTGTCCTCTGACGAATCTGCTGATGAATCAGACATAACTGACCAGCCTGAGGCTCCCTTCTCCAATTTTGAAGATTCTGATGCTGAAGAATCCATTCCAGCTGCTTCCCCACCAGAAGAATTCTCCTTTGGGGAAACCTTGCATGCCATGCGAGAACAGTTCCAATGGCAGCAACAGGATTATCAGACTCCAGAAAAAGACTTAGGACCTTTCTGCACCTCCCACAGCACAGGCCCTTAGCTATACCTCCTGTTCTCTCTGTGGTGGATGATGCTTTCAATGATGTTTGCTCCGCTCCAGATTCTTTACCCCCAGCCCCTGCCAAACCAGACAGATTTTACAGGGTGCCAGATACTCATCACCACCTTTACAAGGCCCCACTTGCAGACCCAGAAACTATATCCCAGGGTCCCAAGGCAGTAGCCGCGACCATAGCTAAAAACCCTACTCCTTCAGAAAGGGAAGCAAGGTCATTAGACAGATGGGGTAAAAAGGTCTACACTTCAGCTACTCTCTCAGCTAGAGCTTTAAACTGTCAGTTTCACATGATACAATACCAAGAGTTTATGCTTGATCAGTTAACTAAAAACTAACCACTGATGAATCTCTTGATAAGAAATATGTATTAGAGATGGTAAATAACATACAACAGGTTAGCAACCATTCCTTAAAATGTGGCTATGATGCACTGGAGGCTTCATTTAGATCAGCCATGACAGGCACAGTGATAAGAAGGCATGCATGGCTAAAGGAACAAGTTTTACCGGATCATGTTAAAGCTAAGCTGCTAGATGCTCCTATGGACAAGACAAGTTTGTTTGGTACACCTGCCCAGCAGGTTATGAAGAAAATGGAAGAAAAAGCAAAATCTGTTCAAACTGTTAAAGATTTCTTGCAGGTTCAACCCCAAGGTTTAGCAGGAACTGGCCTGCCAAAATTGGTCCTTTCCTGACTCCACAAAATTTCAAAGGGGCAGGAATAGACGTTCCAGAGGCAGAAACCAATCCAGAGGAGGTGCCTACAGAGGACGACAGTGGCAAGGTAACAACAGAGCCACAGACACAGCCACTGCCACTACATCAGCACAACCACAGTGACTTAACCTAAATCCGCCTACCAGGGAACAAATAGCAGCTCCTCTAGGCGGAAAGTTAACCTTATTTTCAAACAACTGGCACTACATAACAAAAGACAAGTGGATTCTACAAACCATAGATCAAGGTTACGGGTTTCACTTCCACACTTTACCAGTCAAAAGAGGAATGCCAAATCTACCTCCAAATCAAAAAACAGAGGCTCTACGCCAGATAATGGAGTTAGCGAACATGAGAGCTGTGGAAAGAGTGCCAACAGCAGAGCAAGGAAAGGGTTCTATTCCAGACTATTCCTAGTTCCAAGAAAGGAAAAAGTTGGAGACCAATTCTCGACCTGTCCACCTTAAATACATACATCATTGTCCCAAAATTCAAAATGCTGACCCTACAGCAACTTCTTCCCATGCTGGGCAAGGAGTCTTGGCTGGTAACTCTAGATCTCAAGGAGGCATACCTGCACGTCCCCATTCGACCAATCTGCAGAAGATACCTCAGATTTCTTGCAGGATCAGAGCACTATCAATTCTCAGCATTGCCCTTTGGCTTATCTACTGCCCAGAGTATTCACGAAATGCCTGGCATCAGTAATCGCCCATTGCAGACTACAGGGAATTCAAATTTACCCATACCTGGACGACTGCCTGCTACAAGGGGACAACAAAAGCAAGCTGACAACAGATTTACAAAGGGTCATTTACTTGCTACAAGCACTGGGATACACAGTCAATTTACAAAAGTCAAGGCTGATACCATCCCAAACAAGGACATTCTTGGGCGCGGAATTGGACACAGTAAAACAAATGGCATTCCTGACTACAGAAAAACAAAAAGAACTTCCTCTTTACTTCTTGGCACTAACAAAACTGAACAAGTTAACAGCAAGAAAAGTACTGCAGGCCTTGGGCTTCATGGCATCATGCATAATCTTGGTTCCATTTGCCAGACTACATATGAGAAAACTACAGTGGTACCTAAAGAATTTATGGTCTCAACACAGACACAGTCTAGAAACAGAAATCCCACTAATTCCATGCTTAAAACAGGAGTTCCTATGGTGGGCTCAGGCATGCCAGTCAAACCCAGGCCTACCCTTTCGCAGATGTCAAGCAAGCCAGACCATCACAACAGACGCTTCAGACCTAGGATGGGGGCCCACATGCTGGACAAATGCGTGCAAGGATTGTGGACACAGGATCAACTTCACCTGCACATCAACCTAAAAGAAATGCTGGCAGTAAAACTGGCAATCCAAAAGTTCAAACCATTTCTCAAAGAGGGCCAGTTGATGATAAGGACAGACAACACCACAGTCATGTGGTACATCAACAAACAGGGAGGCACTCATTCATACCCCCTATGCAGAATGACCTTGGAGCTGTGGACCCTGGCACTCAGCTACAACATCCAGTTACAGGCAATATTTTAACCGGGGAAAGACAATACTCTAGCAGACATATTAAGCAGAACCACTTCGGATGCCCACGAATGGAAGCTGCACCCGGACATCTTCAACACCATCTCATAGAAATGGGGAATGCCACAGATAGACCTATTCGCATCACCTCTCAATCACCAGCTCAAAAAATTCTGCACAAGGACCTTCCACCCACTAGCATGGAAAGTGGATTCGCTCTCCTTCAACTGGAAAGGCCTAACAGCATATGCATTCCCACCTCTTCCTTTGATACACAAGGTACTACTAAAAATCAAGGAAGAACGTCCAAGGATAATCCTGATAGCTCCGAACTGGCCAAGACAACACTGGTACCCACTACTGAGGAGCATGTCTCGGAACAATATGTGGCCAATACCCCTGATGCCTTTGATGTTAACTCAGAACAACTACAGCATCATACATCCAAACCTAAAAACGTTGCAACTGACTGCATGGAACATCACATTGCAGCAGCTAATCCAGAACTTTCCCAAAGAGTAAAAGACATTATTCTTGAAGCACGCAGACCTTCAACAAGAAGGAACTATGCTGGAAAATGGAAAAGGTTTGTCATTTGGAGTACGGAAAGAGGAAAAGATGTGTCAAACATAGATATGCCTAACATTCTGGAGTATCTGGCCGAACTTCTTCATTCAGGCCTGTCCTACTCCTCCATCAAGATACATGCATCAGCTATTTCAGCAGAATACAGCTTTGATCCACCTGTTTTTTCGCACCCTTTGCTCAGGCAGTTCCTCAGAGGAATCAAGAATGTAAAACCTCCAAGGAAACCGCCATTACCAGCTTGGGATTTAAACTTTGTGCTAGAAAAATTGACACACTCACCCTTTGAACCAGCAGCAACAGCAGACCTACAACACCTGTCATGGAAAACTGCTTTCCTACTGGCAATTACTTCAGCAAGGAGGGTTTCAGAACTACAGGCCTTAATGGCAGTGCAACCCTTCCTAATCTTCCACCAAGATAGTGTCCATGAGGACTAATCCTACATTTATGCCCAAGGTGGTATCCAGAGTGTCTTTAAACCAGGCAATCCACCTACCTACCTTCTTTCCCAACCCACAAAACAGAGGGGAAAGAATACTGCATACCTTGGATGTACATAGACAGCTACGCTACTACTTGGACAGAACAAAGAATAGCAGAAAGACTGACCAACTTTTTGTAGCCTATGCAACAGGAAGGGAAGGAAATGCTATTTCCAAACAGACAATCTCCAAATGGATAGGAAATTGCATACGATTCTGTTACTCCTTCCATGGAAAACCAATTCCACAGAACATAAGACCTCATTCTACAAGGGCAACAGCCACTACCACAGCCTTCTTACGAGGAGTGGCAACCAAAGACATTATTGAGGCGGCTACTTGGACCTCCGTGCATACATTTGCCAAGCATTATAATTTGCCTCTATATTCCAGATCCCGAGCAGGGTTTGCCACTGCTGTACTGCAAGGGATCCTAAACACACCATAATCTACTTTTATCCTCCTCCCCTAGTTGGCTATGGTATTCTACCCAGTTGTTATGACTGCAGATGCATCCATGAAGGACATAGTACAGTTTTGTACCTACCATAAATGTAGATGTCCGAACTGGATAGCATCTGCAGTCAGGATTACCCTCCCTCCTTCCCCTCTGTGGTACTCCTAGGGTGTTTACCCTCCTAATAGCTAGCTGTTGGGGGGGAGTCTTTTATGGTGTATTTGTTTGTATATATGTACATACATGCTTATTGTTGTGTTTACCTCTATCTATTTGGAAACATTGGCATCCATCCAAATTTTACCCTGCAAGAGGGCTTCTGGCATCTGGGGCAAGAAACACTGAAGAAAATGGCGTCGGCTGATGCCTTTATACCCGAAGACCAACAGAGATGACGTCGGGTGGAGTGCGACATCAGCCGAAGCCGGACCCGGACTTTGGAATCCGGCCGACTGAAGGGCTGCCTGACGACAGGACAACCCAGTTGTTATGACTGCAGATGCTATCCAGTTCGGACATCTACATTTATGGTAGGTACAAAACTGTACTTTCCAAGGGTTTTTCCAAAGTGTCTAGCCCCAGCTGTTGCATTTTTAAGACTGACAGGTCAAGTTTACTCTTACCTGGGCGACCTGCTTTTTCTGGCCGGCGATTCAGACCTTCTGCTTCAGCTCCTGGATCTAGTTATTCCCATTCAACAAGGCTGTGGTTAACAATAAATTTAAAAAAAATCTACTCTCACCCAATGAGGATTTCATTTTTCTGGGGTGCAGGTTCAGATCAGATTTGATGATGGAGCTTTCTCTGAAGGAAGAATTGCCATCTCTCTCAGTTTTCATGGTGTCTCTTCTACCTCTTTCTTCCATCACTGCCAAAGGAGTTCCTCAGACTTATTGGGTTCATGACCTCTAGAATCCCCATGTTGCCATTTGCAAAACTTCGCTTGAAGTTCCAGTGGTTTCTGAAAACCGTCTGGTCCCAGCATTCTCAATCATTGGAGACTGTCATTCCTCTTCTTCCATGCTTAAAAAAGAGCTAAGGTGGTAGATGCACCAACTCAGCCGGAATCTTGGTTTACCTCTTCAGATTCCTCAACCGGTACTGGAACTTTATACAGATGCCTCAGATTTAGGATGGAGAGCAGTCTTAACTTCCACAAAGATTTAGGGATTATGATCTCCAGCCTAGAGGAGAGAGAGCACAGAAATGTCAGGGAAATGAGGGCTTTGATTCTAGCCTTACAGGGATTACATCCTCAGTTTCTGTCAGGACTCTTCAAGATTCTCACTGACAAGTCCTTTGGTACATAAACAAGCAGGGGGTTACAAAATCTTATCTTCTTTGACGCCTAGTAGTCAAAGTATGGGAGTTGGCTATTCAGTACAAGGTCTCACTGCATGCAGTTTACCTTCCCTCTGCTCAGAACTCTGTGGCAGACGTATTGAGCAGATCCGTTGCACCTTCCTACGAGTGGATGCTTCACAGGGATGTATTCATGTTTCTAGTTCACTGGTGGGGTACTCTAGAGTTGAATTTATTTGCCTCCCCTCCGAACAGACAACTTCCTCTTTTCTGAGCCAGGGTCCCTCACTCTCAGGCTTGGAAGATGGTTGCCTTATTATTTTCATGGAAGGGGATGTTTTTTTATGCAGACAATCCTGTTGAAAATTTTACAGGAGAAGCCAAAAATACTGTTAGTGACTCAGTTTTGGCCAAGACAGCATTGGTTCCCTCTTCTGCAGTTAGCCAAGGGCCATCAGTCCACGTTACCTCACTGGATGGACCTACTTGTTCAGGACAAGAGTTCTCTGATTCATCCACACTTGTCAGCTCTTCACCTGACCTTGTGGGTAATCAACTTTTGATTCTTTTTAAGCACCTTTTCTCTAAGGATGTGCTTAAGGTTTTGCAGTAGTCCAGGAAACCCACTACTAGAAAATCTTACATTTGCAAATGGACAAGATTTTCTGTCTGGTGCCAAAAAAAGAAAATGTACCCCTTTTTGGTGGGTATTCCTTTGGTGTGTTATCTTACGTGTGAGTTTGTCAGCAGTGGTCTGTCTTAGTCTTCTGTTAAGGTCCACTGATGTTCTTCGTGTTTCAGTGTTGCAGTCCTCACATATGGGCTATATCTGGCTCCTGGTAGCCCTCAGCCGGCCCGAATACCAGAGTCCTTGGTATATGATGTTGGCTGTAAAACTGATGTCAGAACATCTGGTATAAAGGGAGGCAGCCTATGCCATTTCCTCAGTCTTTCTTGCTGCGGAGCCCGAAGCAGATGCAGTTCGCATTAGTGCAGGTCAGCCGTTTACCTTCTTTTCGCTTTCCGATTACCAAGTTGAAGACGCCTTCAGATAAGTACCCCGTTGGGGATCCTTTTTTCTTGCTTTAATGAATGTCGGATAAAGTTAATAACAGTCTTGCCTGTGGAAAACAGATTCCGTACAGTGACTTCCATTACTATTGTATAACTTGTTTGGGCCTTGAGCACGAAATCCCAAACTGCGATCTCTGTGCTTCTTTTAACCCGCATACCATATGCCGTAGAGCTAAGATTTTTGTATAAGCTTTTCGGAGTCTGGCCTAAGTTCGTCGGTATGGCTTCTTCTGGTCTCCCGACTTCGGATATACCTAGGAAACACAAAGACAAGGACTGCGACAGGCCTAGGGTTAAATCTGCTGACAACGCACCGGTGAAATTGGTAGTCAGCACAGCAGTAGTCAATGAGGTGCTTTCACAGCCCCTGCAGTTTGCAGATTTTCAGCCGCAAGCCTCTACCGAGGCCTTTACAGAGTCCTCCATGCCACAGGCTATTTCATCTTCAGACCCTCCGCTTTCGCCGCCTCAGATGGATCCGGAGCTGCTTTACAGGCACCGGCTTCTGACGCCTCTTCTTTTCGACATGAGACCAGAATCAGACCCGACTACCTTAGTTCAGACTTCTGCTGTTGCTAGGCCTCCCGAATCCCTCCAGATTGCTAGTAAACCTTCCAGCCGCAAACCTCACAAGCGGGCGTCTGCCTCCCCTCCTGTGTCTCAGTCCCAGTTGGTAAAGATTGCTGGTGATGATCTTTCCCTGATTAGGGGCTCTCACCCCCCCCCCCCTTCAAAGAGGTCTCGTGAATTATCTCCTGATGTTTTGTCTGTCTCAGATTCTGAGATTTCCAGTATGTCCACTGGTGAAGAAGGAAATTCTCAACTTTTTTCTGGCTTTGAGGACTCTATCCCTACTGCCTCCCCTCCAGAAGATTTTTCTTATGGGGATACTTTGAATATCCTTAAGGAGCATTTTAAATGGGAATGTCAGGATTTTCCACAGTCTAAGAAAAAAATCAGGGAGTTTTTGAATTTGCCACAACATAAGCCTCTCGCTATACCTCCAGTTTTGAAAGTTGTGGATGATGTTTTTATGGAAAATTCTTTAACTCCTAATTCTGTTCTTCCTGCACCCAGAAAACCGGATAGGTATTACAGGGTTCCTGAATCTCATCAATTTCTTTTTAAAAACCCTTCTGCTGATCCAGAAATTATTTCTTAAGGGCCCAAGGGTGTTAAGGATACTATTGCTAAAAACCGAGTGCCTTCTGATAAGGAGTCTAGGACCTTGGACAGGTGGGGTATAAAAGTCTATACCTCTGCAACTCTTGCCATTAGATCCGCTAATTGTCTTTTTCACATGCTTAAGTATCAGCAGCATACTTTGGCGGCTATTAAGGCTAAACTTGGAAATGTTCCGTCCATGACAGAGAACAAAGATTTACAAGACTTACTGAATTCTGCCACTTTAGTTAATAAACATTCACTTCATTGTGGTTTTGACAGTTTGGAGGCTTCTTGCAGGGCAGCAGCCACTGGTTCTGTAATTAGAAGGCATGCTTGGCTCAGGGAGCAGTCTTTTTCTAAACCCAAGTCTAAATTCCTGGATGTTCCTTTGCAGAAGGATGGTCTTTTTGGTAATAAGGCTGAGGAGGTACTGAAGAAGTTGGAGGATAAGTCAAAATCTATGGAAGCTGTAAAAGATTTCCTTCAGGTTCAGCCTCCTCTGTTTAGTAGGCATTATCCTACCAAGAATTGGTCTTTCCCTGATCCTGGCAAGCAGGGTCGATGTAGGCCTAGGGATTTCAGATCTTCCAGAGGGCAGGCTTCTGCCCCTCAAAGGGCTAAACAATGGCATTCTTCTTTTGCTAAATCTGGGATCTCTAAGCCAGCTTCCCAAAGCAAACATTCTCAGTGACTCCAGCCTTCTTGTGCTTACCTCTGCGGGCCCTGAGTTTCCTTTGGGGGGAAGGTTAGCCAGGTTCGCAGAGGTATGGTCTACTATCACAGACGACAAATGGGTGCTCAGTATAGTAAACCAAGGTTACAAGTTTTACTTTCACACCTTTCCTGTTTTTCAAGGGTTCCCAGATATACCCAGAACTCTTAGGGCAGAGGTAGAAACTCAAATTTCTTCTTTACTGACTATGGGGGGCTATAAAGCCACTTCTGCAAATCAGGCAGGCCTTGGTTTTTATTCAAGGCTTTTTCTGTTACCCAAGAAAGGGGGCACCTGGTGCCCTATTCTGCATCTGTCAATTCTAAACACTTTTCTGGTGATTCCCAAATTCAAGATGCTCACCCTTCAACAGTTACCAATGCTAGGCAAGGATTTATGGCTGGTAATTTTGGATCTCTAGGCTTATCTGCACAACCCAATAAGGGAAAGTTGCAGGCAGTTCCTTCGCTTCAGGGCTGAGGAGCAACACATTCGATTCTCTGCATTGCCCTTTGGCTTTTCTACTGCTCCCAGAGTTTTTACCAAGTGCCTTGCTCCAGCCATTGCTTTATGCAGGCAGAGAAACATTCAAATTTATCCTTACCTGGGCGACTGTCTCATTCAAGCAAACTCCCCAGAACAACTAGAAAAGGATTTGGGTTTCTTGAACACTCACCTCTTTGGGTTACACACTCAACAAAAAGAAGTCAAAGTTGGTTCCTATATGGGAGATGTTTTCCTGGGAGCGAGTCTGAATACAGCCACCCAGATAGTATTACTCCCTCAACAGAAGCAAGAAGATCTTTCGGCTTACTTCAGGAAATTGGCAAGCTTGACCCCAGCTCTCTGCAAGGCAATTCCTGCAAGCACTGGGAATCATGGCTTCATTTATTTTGATGATCCCATATGCAAGGCTGCATATGAGAAAACTTCAATGGTACCTCAGGAGTCTTTGGTGTCAACACACACACAGGACTTGGACTTGATTCTTCCCCTCGTTCCCTGTCTACAAATGGAGTTCCTCTGGTGGGTGACAGCCTGTTCTCAGAACAAGGGTCTGCCTTTCCGCCCACTGCCTGCCAGCCAGACTCTCACCACGAACACCTCAGATGTTGAATGGGGGACTCATCTGGAAGGCAGGTGCATACAGGGGACTTGGAGCATCCAGCAGATTCATCTACACATAAACTTAAAAGAATTGATGGCAGTGCAGCAGGCCTTGCTGGCTTTCAAGGACCTACTCTACCTTGGGACTCTGATCAGGACAGACTATACCACAGTCATGTGGTACATCAACAAGCAAGGGGACTCACTCTTACCCCTTGTGCAGGCAAAAGCATGAGATTGTGGTCCATAGCAGCATCCACGTGCTTTACATCTTATAGCCCAGTATCTCCAAGGGGAGGCTAATCTCCTTGGCGGATCATTTGAGCAGACATGTTCTGGATCTTCACGAGTGGCAACTGAACAAGGACATTTTCCACCACATCACTCATCATTGGGGCACCCCACAAGTGAATCTTTTCTCCTCTCACACCAATCCTCTCCTTCCAACCTTCTGCACCAGGGAATTTCACAACAAAGCCTGAAAGTTGCACTGTTACATCCTTCTAAATTGGGAATTGCTGATTGAAGGCTCATTGTCTGTTATTCTAAAAGTGTATTAGTTCTGATTTAAGCACTTGGGCTTCAGGCCAGTTATTTTGCATTAAGAAGGTTTGTGGTCTGCACTCTTGTGGGAGGAGAAGTTAGATTCTGCCCTTCTGAGCTGGGTATTTCTGCTTAAAGGGTTATTGTGCCTGCTTACTTGAACTGTTTCTTTCTGAAATTGGTGCACCTTGTTTACTGTAGCATAGACCTGCTGAATCTAGCTTTGTTTGAATAAATTGTTTAACTTGAGCACTAATCCAGATCATCTTTTTTTGGAGAGGGTTCCCCTGCACCATAGTGGCAGGAGTGTGTAATTAGAACTTGTCTAATCGAAGACTGCTGTAACGGGGCTCAGTTTTTAGCTTTTTATTGGTTAATTTGTTTAAATTAGTTTGCTCATTTGCTACTGTTATATTAAAAAATACACTTTATTCTTCGCCGCTTAGCTAGGTTAAAACTATTCCTGGCACCATAAAGTCTGCTCCTCAAATTTTCCTTTAGAACTAGCCAGTTTTTTAGTTTTAGCACTCAAATCTGTTTCTTAGAGCTCAGCACTTGTTCAGAACTTGTAAGCACTAAATAAGCTACAAATTACTACAGCACTCAATTTTCCTCACTTTTCTAGAGGAAAACAGTTTTTAGTACTTAATAAATAAGCACCTATCCAGGCATGTTTAAGGGTCAGCTCCTGGTGCTTTCTCCTGTCTACCTGATGATTCTGGGCATCTTGGGGCAATGCAGCAGTTGCCTCGTGTACACAGACAACCCTGTCCTCCTACCACCTAACACTACAACCTGAGAGAGATGCACTTATATAGCCAAACTGGAAGCAAAGCTCTCTTCACCCAAGACTTTACTAGACAGTCGAGGAGAAGGTAAACACTTGCACCACACTCATCACATAGTCCCTCAAAACCTACACCACCAAAACACACACACAGCAACACAAAACACACATCTACATTCGTGTTGGCTCTCAATACAAATCTGATCAAGCAACAGAGACCTCCAAACCAGAAACGCATGCAACCGCAACCCCCCCAACACAACCCAAATGACACATAGCCCACAAACTCAGTGTGTCACAACCACAGCCCATAAGGGATAACATCGTACCCAACACTCTAGTCATAGGTGACTCAATAGTCAAGCACACTGATGTTCCACTCACCAGGCTAAACCAGGAGAAAGTTACTGTCAGCTGCCTGTCAGGTGCCAGGATATGCCAGATAATGCGCGCACTCAGGTCACTCCACAAGAAGTACATATATGACTTTGTCATTGTCCGTGTTGGTATGAATGACCTGAGACGTACCACCCTTAACTACATGAAAAGAGACATGGAGGAGGTCTCCGATCTTGTAGCCAAGGCAGGCATGACCTTAGCCCTGAGTAGCATCCTATCATCACCCAGAATGATACCACAGTACAAGGACAAATTGATTGACTTACACAACTGGCTAAGCTTCTGGTGCCATTCTAAGGCGATCCAGTATCTGTCTGCCTGGGACGACATGGTTGACAGACCACGATGCTTTGCCAGAGATGGCCTGCAACTGTCACCCTTGGTAATCTGGGTACTGGCTAATGCTTTTGCCACCCCTATAGTGCCTTTTTTAGGCAAGGTTCAAATGACAAACTCACCACCGTAATGGGTAGAAGCAAGCAAAATTTGAGGGTAATGCTACTCAGTGCTAGAAGTCTAAACCTCAAAATGTATTCACTCGAGGCACTCCTTAAAATGAAGAACATAGACATCTGTGCAGTGACAGAGACTTGGTTCAAGGCTCCAGAGAAGCACCTGTGCATTACCAGGCTATAAATCGTACCACACCTTTCGGCCACTTATCCTGGACCGAAACACTAAAAGTGGTGGCGTGTCCATATTCATTAAGGATATCCACAACTCCAGGCTAGTTGCTCAGCATAATGCATCCGAGATTACCCATGTGCAACTAACTCTGGGCAAGACCGCAATCCAAATTGTAACTTGCTACAGATCCCCCACCATGCCCCAGGATTCCCACTCCTCATTTCTTGATGCACTGGAAAATATTAGTGTACAACCCAACACCCTAATAATGGGCGATTTCAACTACCCTACCATTAACTGGGAAAAAAAT
Organism: Protopterus annectens; assembly: GCF_019279795.1. Lineage (NCBI taxonomy): Eukaryota > Metazoa > Chordata > Ceratodontiformes > Protopteridae > Protopterus > Protopterus annectens. The sequence goes on from NC_056739.1 coordinate 223,978,263, forward strand.
ATTCATGTACCAACTTTTTTGCTCAACATTTTCTGGAATTCATAAATTCCTACACCTTGGATCAACTTTTCCACCCTCACCCCCCCAACCAGGGGCAGCAATATCCTAGACAACCACATCCTGCCCCCACCCACCATTAGGGAAACCACCGTAAAAAATTTATCCAAAGCCAACTTCACGCTTCTTAAGACAGAAGTGGCAAACTTCACAACACCCATGCAGACGGACAGTAGAAGTACAACTGCTGAATCCTACACAAATGCACTTTATAAGCATTTACACGAGTACATGGATTGTGCTATCCCTACGAGAATCAAGATGCTATCCTCCAAAAAAAGACAGCCAATCTGGTGGTCTCCTGCCATAAACAAACTCTACAACAGAAGAAACTGTTGCAAAAAATCGTAAAATCCCATGACTGAAAGAACTCCGTGGTCAGCCTCCGTAAGAAGCTGAGATCCCTCATAAAATCCTCTAAAGCTAGTTATGAAAGCAAAATCGCCACTGATTCTGAAGACAACCACAAAGCATTCTATAGCTATGTCAAGAATCTCAATGGCAACACTCAGATCTGCTCTGAGTTACAGCACAATGGCACTAAATATACAGAACCAACTGATATTGCCAACATCCTGGTAGATAGTTTCAGTGCTAACTTTACCCCCCTCACCCCATAAAAGGCCCATCTCTATACCGGAAGAATGCAAAGTTCCTGTAGTCATGGCTGCACAGGTAAAACCCACACACTCCAAAGCCAGAAACCCAGTATCCATGGGACCTGACAACATCCCAGGCTGCGTTCTACATTAACTACAGAATGAACTGGCACCACACAAGCACCATGTTCAGTCATAGCCTCACCTGAGGTTTTGTGCCCACTGAATGGTGCACAGCGACAGTTATACCACTCCACAAAGGGGAAACTACCACCCCATTAGCCTAACGAGCATGGTCTGCAAGGCCATGGAACATGTCATCATGGAACTTAAAAACAAAGACATTGGTAATCTCCAAACTCTGGACCCCACCATGTTCGGGTTTGTAAAAGGCAGATCATGTCTCCTAAACCTGCTTGAATTCTTTGAAGCAGTCACCAAAGCCGTAGACGAGGGTAAGGTAGTTTACACAGCCTTTCTAGATCTCGCAAAGAATTTTGACACCATCCCCCACTCTGAAATTATAGATAAACTCACTAAACTATGTATAAATCCGTATGTCACAAGATGGGTTGCCAACTGGGTCACTGACAGAACCCACACTTTGAAAGTAGCAGACTCCAAATCTGACTTCAGACCAGTGACAAGTGGAGTACCTCCTTGGTACTCTCCTGTTGGTGTCTACTTTTCTGAAGTACAGGCTAATACAGAAGGTTTTTGGCTAATGAAGTTCGCAGATGACTGCAAAGTAGGAGCCGTAATCGAAACTCCTAACGATGTGGACATCCTACAAAAGGGCCTTACTGAGACAGATGCTTGGTGTCAGAGCCATGGCCTCAAGCACAATGCCAAAAAGTGCATGGTCATCCCCTTTGGTAAAAAATCTGTACCCATGAGCTACCACATAGGTGGTAGCCTGCTTAACACCGAAAGTGTGATGAGACCTGGGGACACAGGTGGACAGTAGTCTCGCCTTTGATAATCACATCACCACAGTAGTCAGGAAATCCTTCTACTTGGCACTCCTCATCACAAAAGGTTTCTCATCCAGGAAAAAAAGAGGTCATTGTTCCCCTCGACTCATCACTTATTAGACACTTTATAGAGTACAATGCCCCTTTTGGTATGTACCTCACAAGAAATCTACAACTGGAAAGGCCGCAGAAATGCCTCACAAAGAGGATTACCAGCTTCAAACAGATGCCCTATACAGACAGTCTCAAAACCCTCCAGCTTTACTTCGTCACATTTCGCCTACTCAGAGGCAATCTCTGCCTAACATACAAAGCTATGTCAAACCCAGAGTTGTTGGTCATGCTCCACTTAAAGAAATCCCAATCCCTCCAAGCTACACGCTCTAGGGACCTAAACCTTGTCACCACAATAAATGGAGCATGCTGGATGGATAGATTCCTGTCCCAGAGACTTCCCATACTCTGGAGCAAACTACCTGTCTATATCAAACAAAGCTCCTCATTAGCACTCTTCAAGAAAAATCTTGATTGGATGAGAAATAGGAAATTCACCCCGGGGATCACCTCTGTGGCTCTGCTCGACAGTGGCACAGGAAAATAATTTTCTTGAGTGGCGAAAGCCAGGGTACCTTTTTGGCTAGGCTTGTATAGGCCCTAGGGCCGATAGCCTACTTCCTAGCTATGAACCCAAGTCATTACCATTTTCTGTTAAAGCCCCTTCAGCTAGATCTCTTGCATTCTCAGGGGCTTTCTTCAAGGGTTTGTGTACACATTCCATTCTGGAAGCTGCCACTTGGTCATTTGTTCATACCGTTACAATACATTACAAGCTGGATAATATTTCTAGGGCCAGTGCCGGTTTTGCCAGGGCAATACTGCATGGCTTTCTGGAAAATGTTTCTGCCCAAGTTTATCCCTTCTGCATCCCCTCCTGAGGATTTTTCATTTGGAGATGCTTTGCATACCTTAAGAGAGCATTTTCATTGGGAGAGTCGGGATTTTTCAGAATCCAGAAAGAGGCTTAGGGATTTCCTCCTTCTTCCTCAGCATAGGCCTTTGGCTATACCTCCTGTTTTAGACATTGTTGATGATGTTTTCTCAGAATCCAGCATGGCTCCTGATTTCCTGCCTCCGGCTCCTAGAAAGCCAGACACATTATAGAGTTCCTGACTCACACAAGTTTTTTTTTAAAAACCCTACTGCTGATCCTGAAACAGTTTCTAAGGGTCCCAAGCGTGTTAAGGCTTCTACTGCTAACAATCCTACCACTTCTGATAGAGACTCCAGGGCGCTGGATAGATGGGGTAAGAAGGTTTACGCGTCTGCAACCCTGGCTATCACGGCTTTAAACTGTCAATTTCATATGCTTAAATATCAGCAGCATGGCACGGCCTTACTGAAACAGAAAATGATGACTTCTGACTGTGTGGAAAATAGAGTTACAGGATTTATTGCATTCAGTTGAACAAATTGGAAAGCGTACTTTGCAATGTGGTTTTGATTCTTTCGAGGCCTCTTGCAGGGCCACCGTAACTGGATCTGTAATAAGAAGGCATTCTTGGCTCAAGGAGCAAAATCTGCCTGATAATGTTAAAGCAAAATTGTTGGATGCTCCTTTACAACAGGACAGTCTGTTTAGTAATAAGGCAGAAGATGTTTTGAAAAAGATGGAAGACAAAGCTAAATCTATGCAAACGGTGAAGGATTTCTTACAAGTGCAGCCACCCAGGTTCAGTAGGCACTGGCCTACTAAGAATTGGTCCTTTCCAGGACCCAACAGAGCCGCTCAGGTCAAACCCAGACACTCCAAAGTCTCCAGGTTTCAGTCACAAGGGACTTAAAGAACAAAACAATGGGGTGCCTCCACCTCCACATCTGGAGGTAGCAAGCCCCCCCCCCCCCCCTTACAGCAAACAGTCTCAATGGCTTTCCTCTGCCATTTCCAAGCACTTTTCTTTTGGCAGCCCCTTTGGGGGGAAAAATAGCACTTTATGCACAAAATTGGCATTTAATTACCCAGGACAAGTGCGTTTTAAATATAGTATCCCAGGGATACAGATTTCATTTCCACACGTTGCCAATTCCAAACTGATGGTCAGATCTGCTCCAAATCAGTGGGCAGAGGCCCAGAAACAAGTTCATTCCCTTATGGATATGAGGGCTATTCAACCAGTACCAGAAAAGGAAAAAGGACAAGGTTTTTATTCAAGACTTTTCCTGGTACCCAGAAAAGACAACTCATGGCATCCAATTCTGGACTTATCCATTCTAAATACTTTCCTGTACATTCCAAAATTCAAGATGCTGACTCTACAACAGTTACTGCCTATGTTGGGCAAGGATGCCTGTTTGGTAACTCTAGACTTAAAAAAAGGCTTACCTGCATATCCCAGTCAGGGAATCTTGCAGAAGATACCTCCGCATCAAAGCAGGCTTTTTGCATTACCAGTTCTCTGCACTGCCCTTTGGTTTATCTACTGCACCCAGAGTCTTCACAATGTGCCTGGCACCAGTAATTGGATTCTGCAGACAAAGAAACATTCAAATTTATCCTTATCTGGATGATTGTCTGATTCGGGCAGAAAACAAGGACTCTCTTCAACATCTGGTGTTTGTGAAAAGGCGTCTAGCATGCCTAGGGTACACCATAAACGAAAAGAAATCACAACTGGTACCCTCTCAAATAATTACATTCCTGGGTGCAAGCTTGAATACAACTGCCCAGATGGCTTACCTCACGCCAGACAGACAAATTCAGTTGATGACATACTTCAAACAAGTGGCCACAAAAACCCAGCTATCTGCAAGACAAATTCTGCAGGCCTTGGGGTTCATGGATTCCTGCATTCTACTAATTCCATATGCAAGACTGCCTACGAGGAAACTTCAATGGTACCTAAATAGCTTATGGAGTCAACATTGTCACAACCTGGGAACAATGATTCCTATCATTCCTTGACTGCAACAGGAGTTCTTTGGTGGGCAGAGGCCTGTCACCAAAACAAGGGACTTTCATTCATTCCACCCCCTGCCACCCAGACCCTGACTACAGACTCATCAGATTATGCTTGGGGGGGCCCATCTGGCAGGGAGATGCATTCAGGGCGAATGGAGCCCACGCCAAATGCACCTACATATCAACCAGAAAGAAATGCTAGCTGTACAGAATGCTCTGACAGCCTTCAGGGACATTCTTCATCTAGGACAACTACTGATAAAGACAGACAACACCACAGTTATGTGGTACATAAACAAGCAGGGGGGTACTCACCCATACCCCCTTTGCAGACTAGCCATGACTTTGTGGAACACAGCCTTAACTTGCCAAATATGTCTACAAGCTCAATTCCTGCCAGTAAAGCAAAATACTCTGGCAGACGAACTAAGCAGAAATCTTATGGACCCACATGAATGGAAACTGGATCCACAAATCTTCAGCATGTTGACACAAAGATGGGGGAGCCCAGACATAGATCTTTTTGCCTCTCCCCAAAACTGTCAGTTGAAGAAATTCTGCACAAGAACTCATCACAATGAAAAGCTTGGAAAGTGGATGCTCTATCCTTCAGCTGGAAACACCTATCAGTCTATGCCTTTCCCTCTCTGCCTCTGCTCTCCAAAGTTTTACTAAATGTCAGACAGGAAAAACCGAAAATGATTCTGATTGCTCCAGACTGGCCTCACCAACACTGGTACCCACTTCTGCGCACTATATCACACCTTCCTCCATGGTACCTGCCTCCGACACTTTACCTTCTGTCTCAGCAGAACTATCAGATTCTGCACACTCAGCTCCAAACTCTGAATCTTGCAGCATGGCTAATCAACTAATTTCACCAGTCACATCTCTCAGTAAACCTGTGATGGATGTCATTTTGGAGTCTAGAAGGTCTTGTGCTAGAAAATCTAATGCTGATAAATGGAAAAGATTCTGTGCCTGGAACCAAGCACAAGGAATAAACACAGCAATGCCCAATATTCCTCAGATTCTGCAATATTTAACTGAGATGCTTCACAAGGGCCTATTTTTCTTCTTTAAAAATCCATGTCTCTGCCATTTTGGCTCATTACAACACAGACTCCTCCTCTCTTTTCTCATCCCCTGCTAAAGCAGTACCTCAGAGGGGCCAACAATTTGAGACCTCCCAGGAGAGCACCAACTCCTGCATGAAACCTTAATTTTGTGCTGGAAAAACTCACCCTACCTCTTTTTGAAACGGCTGTTACTGCAGGCATAAAATTTCTCTCTTGGAAGACAGCTTTTCTTTTAGCAGTCACTTCAGCTAGAAGGATTTCAGACCTACAGGCTCTCATGGCTGTGGAGCCTTTCATTATTTTTTATCCGGACAGGGTGGCCTTCGGGACCAATCCATTCTTTATGCCTAAGGTGGTATCAAGTGTGGCTCTTAATCAGACCATTCATCTGCCAACTTTTTTCCCAAATCCTCAGAACAAGGGGGAGCGGATTCTGCATATATTGGATTTACACAGACAACTAAGATTCTATTTAAACAGAACCAAATCTCTAAGAAAATCTGAGCAACTATTGGTGGCATTTGCTGCAGGGGCAGAGGGAAAGGCTATTTCAAAGCAGACTATTTCAAAATGGATAAGCCCCATAGTATTTGTTTCTGTTACATGCACCATGGTAGTCCTGTCCCCAAGGGGATCAGATCCCATTCCACCAGGGCTGCATCTACTTCTGCAGCTTTTCTCAGAGGGGTTCCTACCAGAGACATTCTAGAAGCTGCTACTTGGAGCTCTGTTCATACGTTCACCAAACATTACCATTTACCTCTCTTTTCTAAGTCCAGAGCAGGCTTTGCCACTGCTGTCCTGCAGGGCCTTGTAGCTGCTCCTAATGCTGTATAATTCCATCCTCCCAACCATAGCTTTGGGATTCTACCCAAATGTAATGACTGCAACAGTGAAACATGAAGAACATAGTACAGTTGTGTACACTTGCCATAAATGTAGATGTTAGAGTGTATTCGCTGTTGCAGTCCTGGTTACCCACCCGCCAGCCCCTATTTCTCTTATTTTACCTCTGATCAAAAGCCTTTTTGGTGTATTTGCTTTTAGTTGGAGGTATATTTCTTGTGTTCTAAATTACATGCAAATATATATATATATATATATATATATATATATATATATATATATGGAAGCACTTTAATCGAAATACTGAAATCTCGAATGTCATATGGTTGAGACCATATGATCGACATTTCAGTATATCGAATATGTAAAGTTTTAAAAAAAATAACACTTTACTTACCTTAAAACGTTACGTGCACACAGAGGCAAGGCTTGTACGCTCTGTGTACGTAATGTTATCTTTTTTGTGGTGTTGACAGGAAGTGGGAAATCTCCCGTTTTGCGCTTCCGCATACAGCGCAATGTGGGAGATTTCCCTTTTCCCCACTGTAGCGCGATCTCGGAGTTGGTATATTTAAGTAGGGGGAGTGCAGGGGGCACAGCCCCCCACCTGGGGGTTGCAGGGGGGCTTTGCTTCCCTGCAAAAGCAATGTTTGATTTTTTTTTTTTGCGTTTCATTTTAGAAGTTCGAGTTTCCAAAACTCGATCTTTTGGTCTCGACCATATGAGGTTCGAGATTTTGGGAATTCGATCTTCTAAAGTGAATCCATGTATATATATATATATATATATATATATATATCTATATATCTATATAGATATAGATATATATATATCTATATATATATCTATATAGATATATATATATATATATATATGTGTGTGTGTATATATATATATATATATATATATATATATATATATATATATATATATATATATATTTTTTTTTGCTCCCCATTTGGGGGACACCTGACATCCGGGGCAAGAAAAACTGATTAAAATGGTGTCGACTGCATGTTTTATACCCCTGACATCATGGAAGAAGAGACAGCAACCGATGCAGGACCCAAGACTTTGTTATTCAGGCCGACTGAGGGCAACCTGCCAGCAGATTACCCCAAATGTAATGACTGCAACAGTGAATACATTTGAACATCTACATTTATGGTAAATGTACACAACTGTACTTTTTCATGATTGAGAGAGCTCTTCTACAATTTGTCCAGTTGGTGCCCATTTCTAGTTTTCACACAGGTGAAAATGTTATACCAGTTTGAACTTGTCTAAAGCCTTCTTAGGGGGGGACTTTCCTCTTGGGGAGTCTGCCCACCCTGGGACATGTAACTATTCCTCAGGTACTGACAAGACCTCCATTTGAACCTGCAGCCATGGTCAAATTTGAAATATCTTTGTTGGAAAACATTGTTTATAGTGGTGGTGTTGACTTCCTCTTGAAAATGTTTTGAACTTAACACACTTTCTTGTAAGCCCCTATGTTTTGTTTCCCACAAGAACAGGGTGTCAAAGGGCCAACCCTTCCTTTCTTTCCAAGGTGCCCTCAGAAAGTTTGCTGAACCCCAAGCCATTAGTCATCATGTTTCTTTCCTTATTTTTCTAACAAGGGAGAGTACGTGCTACATGTTATGGATATGCATCAACAACTCATGTTTGCACCATACTAAGAATATTAAAAGGACTGGCTTGTTATTTGTATATTTCTTTTCAACTTGACTGGGTAAAGGAGTTTCTAAAGTAAAATTCATGGTTATCTCAGTGCATTTCGTATGTATATAAGGAAAAAGGGTCTGTGCATGGCAGTCGTAAAGCTCATTCTGCTAGGTCAATCGCTACTTCAGCTGCCACTTTTCTTGCAAAATTTATTAATTTATTTAACATTTGTTTACCGGGAAAATCTGACTTGGAAATAAGCCAATTTTCAGCAGAGGCCCGGGGAGAAATGCTCTTGATGCATGTCTTTGTAATGGAGGAAACCCCCATGAATGCAGGGAGGACATGCAGACATACCCTGGAACTCCTTAATCAAAAACTGTCTTCCTTTCCTGCTTGTGCAGAATCCAAAGAGTTGCAAGAATTAATGCATTCTGCAAGTCAAGTAACTAAACGTGCACTGTGGTTTTGATGCCCTAGAAACTTCTTGCAGGGCAGCAGTCACCGGTTCTGTCCTCAGAAAGCATGCATGACTAAAGGGAACAGCCCTTGCCAGACCATGTGAAATCTAAATTGTTGGCTGCACCTTTTGCACAAAGACAGCTTATTTGGCACCAAATCAGAAGAGGTCTTAAAAAAGATGGAAGAAAAAGCAAAATCTGGGCAGACAGTTAAGGATTTATTACAGGTCCAGCCACCCAGGTTAAGCGGGCATTGCCTCTCCAAGCACTGGTCCTTTCCTGCTCCCACCAAGTCAGTTCAGCCCAGACACCCCCCCCCCCCCAGACAGCAGCCGCAGGGAATGCAGAGATCTAAACAGTGGACTTCTTCCACTTCAAAAACAGGGAGTTCTAAGCCATCCCCTCATGGTAAGAACTCACAATGACTGTCCACCACCACCCCCTCCCCACCTTCACCTATCTCTAGGAGGAAAACTATGCTTTCACGCAAGCACCTGGGCCACCATTACCAACGACCGCTGGGTTCTCAACATAGTGTCCCAGGGATACAAATTTTCTTTCCACACCCTTCCAACTCCAAAAGGTTTCCCAGATATAACTCTAAACCAGTGGGAAGAGGCACAGAAGCAAGTCCTTTCCCTGCTGTCTATGAGGGCAAAAGAATACGTTCCTGCAGAACAGAAAGGCCAAGGTTTCTACTCCAGACTTTTTCTGGGACATCTGGTGCCCCATCCTCAATCTAGCCATTCTAAACATTTTCCTGGTGATACCAAAATTCAAAATGCTCACCATCCAGCAGCTGCTACCCATGCTGTCCAAGGATGCTTGGCTAGCCACTATATACCTAAAAGAGGCCTTGCCCTCCACATTCCTATCAGGGAATCATGCGGGAAATGCCTGTGTTTTAAGGCAGGATCTTTGCACTTTCAGTTCTCTGCATTTCCCTTTGGCTTATATACTGCTCCCAGAGTTTTCACAAAATGTCTGGCTCCGGCCATTGCCTTTTGCAGACAAAGGAATGTTCAGATTTACGTATACTTAGACTGCCTAATTCAGGCAGACAGCCAGGAAATGCTCAAGCACCTGGCCTTTGTAAGCTCCCTACTAACCTCCCTAGGGTACACAGTCAGCGAAAAGAAATCCAAACAAGTACCCACCCAGAGGATTATATTCCAGGGAACAAGCCATTACACAGCATCCCAGATGGCATTCCTTACAGCAGAGAAGCAAACTTACCTGACAGCGTACTTCTCTCAACTAGCCACCAGACCCCAGTTATCTGCAAGGAAACTCCTGTAAGCTCTGGGTTTAATGGCCTCTTGCATTCTACTCATTCCATATGCCAGACTGCATATAAGAAAACTTCAGTGGTACCTAAAACGCCTATGTTGTCAACACTCTCTAGACAGTACAGTTGTGTACACTTACCATAAATGTAAATGTTTGAGTGTATTCACTGTTGCTGCCATCACATTAGGGTTCTCTGCTTGCAGTAGCCCTCAATCTGCCTGATTATCAAAGTCTTGGGTCCTGCGTCGGTTGTTGTCTCATCTTCCATGACGTCAGGTAGTCAGGGGTATGAAGTATGCAGCCGATGCCATTACATCAGTTTTTCTTGCCCCAGATGTCAGGTGCCTCCCTAATGGGAAGCAATTGTGTATATATATATATATATATATATATGTACAAGGTTATACCTCCAACAAAAATGCAAATACACCAAAAAGCTTTTAAGCATAGTAAAGGAGAGTAGAGGTATAACCAAAAGAAGTCAGGTGGCTGGAGGGTGGGTAACCAGGACTGCAGCAGTGAATACACATCTACATTTATGGTAAGTGTACACAACTGTACTATGTTCTTCGTGTTTCACTGTTGCAGTTATCACATTTGGGTAGATTCCCAAAGCTAAGGTTGGGAGGAGGAATTTATATAGCATTAGGACCAGCTGTAATGCCCTGCAAAACTGCAGTGGCAAAGCCAGCTCTGGATTTAGAGAAAATTGGCAAATGGTAATGCTTGGTGAAAGTATGTACAGAACTCCAGGTAGCAGCTTCTAGGATGTCTCTGGTAGGGACACCTCTGAGAAAGGCTGTAGAGGTAGATGCAGCCCTGGTTGAATGGGGTCTAATCCCCTGTGGAGTAGGTTTTCCATGGGGCTTATAGCAGAAATGAATGCAATGGCCTAATCCATTTAGAAATGGTTTGCTTTGAAATAGCCTTCCTATCTGCCCCTGCAGCAAATGCCACCAGCAGTTGTTCAGATTTCCTTTGAGGTTTAGTCCTGTCCAAATAAAATCTAAGTTGTCTGTGCACATTTACGGAGTGCAGTATCCGTTCCCCTTTGTTCTGTGGATTAGAAAATAAGGTTGGCAAATGAATGGATCGATTAAGAGCCACACTGGATACCACCTTGGGCATGTAGGAGGGATTGGTCCTGAGGGACACCCTGTACACATGAAAGATGATGAAAGGCTCCGCTGCCATAAGGGCCTGTAATTCAGATACCCTTCTTGCTGAAGTGATTGCTAAAAGGAAAGCTGTTTTCCAAGAAAGATATTTTAAGTCTGCACTTGCAGCTGGCTCAAAAGGAGGAAGAATGAGTTTTTCCAATACAAAGTTAAGGTCCCAGGCTGGAGTTGGGGCTCTCCTGGGTGTTCTTAAATTTTTGGCCCCTCTGAGGAACTGCTTGAGCAGTGGGTGAGAAAAGATGGATGGTTCTGTGTTGTAATGAGCTGAAATGGCTGAGGTATGAATTTTGATAGAGGAAAAGGAAAAGCCCTTGTGAAGCATCTCAGTTAAGTATTGAAGAATCTGAGGTAAATTGGGCACTGCTGTGGCCATCCCGTGAGTTTGGTTCCAGGCATGGAATCTTTTCCATTTTTCAGCATAAGATTGTCTAGTACTAGGCCTCCTTGCCTCCAAAGTGATATCCAACACTTGTTTACTGAGGGATTGTAATGGAGAGGTTAGGTAATTAGCCAGGCTGCCAGGTTCAGGGTTTGAAGTTGGGAGTGCAGAATCTGGCTCTCCTGCTGTGGCAGCAAGGGTAGGGGTCTGAGGCAGGTGCTATGGAGCTAGCAGTGACGCACTGCGCAAGAGGGGGTACCAGTGTTGGCGTGGCCAGTCTGGTGCAATCAGTATCATCCTTGGTTTGTCCTGTTTGATCTTTAGTAGTACTTTGGAGAGGAGAGGCAGAGGAGGAAAGGCATAAACTGATCGATATTTCCAGCTGAAGGAGAGAGCATCCACTTTCCAAGCTTGTTTGTGGGGAGTCCTTGTGCAGAATTTGTCCAATTGGTAGGTCTGGGGGGAGGCAAACAGGTCTGTATTTAGGCTCCCCCATTTGTTTATCAACATGTTGAAAGTCTTTGGTTCCAGTTTCCACTCGTGTGGGTCCATGAGATTTCTGCTTAGTTCGTCTGCCAGTGTATTTAGATGTTCATCATGTTTCACTGTTGCAGTCATTACATTAGGGTTATCCTGCTGGCAGGCTGCCCTCAGTCAACCTGAATTCCAAAGTCTTGGTCCGGCGTCTGGTGCTGTCGCCTCTTCCCTGACGTCAGAGCGTCAGAGTTATAAAAGATGCAGCCGACGCCATTTTCTTCAGTCTTTCTTGCCACGCAGTGCCTGAAGCAGAAGCAGTTCGCAAGTGCCGGTCGGCCGACTCCTGAGATTTTCGTGTTCAAATTTCAGATCTGAAGTCTTCATTAAAAAGCTAAGTACCCTGTTGGGGAAACTTTTTTCTTGCTCCAGACCAATGTCAGAAAAAGTTAATTATATTTCTTGTGGGAAGCAAATACCTCATAAGGATGTTCATTCTTACTGTATTCCTTGCCTATGCCCTGACCACGATGTTGCTAGTTGTTGGTTTTGTGCTAGATTTAACCAACGCACTATTAAGCATCATTACGATTTTGCATTTCACTACTTTGGCAGAAGATTTAATTATACGATGCCGTCAGACAGCCATCCGACTATCGGAATTCATAAGAAACGCAGAGAAAAAGAAAAGGACAGGCAACCAAGGTCCAAAACCGACAACAAGGCTTCTTCTAAGCCAGCGCCAGTTCTCAGTGAGGCGCCTTCGCAGCCCCTGACGCCCGCTACCGACTCCCACTTGGAATCGACTAGGCCGCTGGAAACTTAAGGTATTGAATCCTCGGAGACTACCCCTCAGATGGGTCCGGAGCCGCTGAGCAGGCATCGGCTTCTGAGGGTGTTTTCATACCTACTCAGTTATACATTAAAATGACCTCTGCTTCAAAGGCAAAGACTGAAGTACCTTTAAAGACAAAGAAACAAGTACAACAGCCTCATGGACAGGCCTCCATGCCCAACAAACTGATGCTCAAAATGGCCAAAGACTTAATTACTTTGATCAGGGGCTCCCATCCCCCTCCTGATGAAAGGCCTAGGCAAGAGACAGACTATGAATCTTCAGATCAGGTTTCCATTTCGTCTGATTCCTCTTCTGACCAGGAATACTCACTTCCTCTCTGTGAGGATTCTGATGCTGAAGAATCTATCCCTTCAGCCTCTCCTCCTGAGGACTACTCTTTTGGGGAAACCTTGCATATCTTGAGGGAGAATTTCCACTGGGAGAGCCAAGATTTTTCAGAATCTAAGAAAAGGCTCAGAGACTTCCTTTTACTTCCACAACATGGGCCCCTAGCTATTCCACCTGTGTTGAACATTGTGGATGATGTCTTTTCATAGTCTAGTCTGACCCCTGACTCCTTACCTCCAGCTCCTGTTAAGCCGGACAGATACTGCAGGGTTCCTGACTCTCATAAATTCCTTTTCAAAAACCCTACTGCTGACCCAGAAACTATCTCTCTGGGTCCCAAAGGGATCAAGGCTTCCACTGCAAAAAACCCTACCCCCTCTGACAGGGATTCTAGGGCACTGGACAGATGGGGAAAAAAGATTTACACGTCTGCTACCTTGTCTGTAAGGGCCTTAAATTGCCAGTTTCATATGCTCAAATATCAGCAATATATTATGTCACTGCTTAAACAGAAAATGTTGATAAATTCTGAATGTGCAGAAAACAAAGAAATGCAGGATTTATTGCATGCAGCTGAACAAGTTGGAAAGCATACTTTGCAATGTGGTTTTGATTCTGTGGAGGCCTCCTGCAGGGCCGCTCTTATTGGTTCTGTCATTAGGAGGCATGCCTGGTTAAAGGAACAAAATTTGCCTGATCATGTCAAAGCAAAATTATTAGATGCTCCATTACAACATAACACCTTGTTTGGTGTTAAGGCAGAAGAAGTGTTAAAGAAAATGGAGGACAAAGCAAAATCTATGCAAACGATCAAGGATTTCTTACAGGTACAGCCTCCAAGATTTAGCAGACACTGGCCTGCAAAGAATTGGTCTCAATGACTTCCCCCTGCCTGCGCCAAGCACTTATCTTCTGGCAGCACCTTTAGGGGGAAAACTAGCACTTTTTTCTCAAAATTGGCACATAATAACCCAGGACAAATGGGTCCTAGACATATTGTCTCAAGGTTACAGGTTTCGCTTCCATACCCTGCCAAGGGAAAACGGTTGGCCAGAACTGCCAAAAAATCAATAGGCAGAAGCACAAAACCAAATCTCATCTCTCATGGAAATGGGGGCCATTCAACAAGCACCCAGACCAAGAGCAGGGACAAGGATTTTATTCAAGACTGTTCTTGGTACCAAGAAAGGACAAGGCCTGGAGGCCAATACTGGACCTATCTTTACTAAATACATACCCGGATATACCAAAATTAAAAATGTTGTCTCTACAGCAGCTTCTGCCCATGCTGGGCAAGAAGGCTTGGATTGTGACTTTAGACCTAAAAGAGGCTTACCTGCATGTCCCAATCAGACAAACATGCAGAAGATACCTCAGATTCAAAGCAGGCTCAATGCATTACCAATTCTCTGCACTGCCCTTTGGCTTATCTTCTATGCCAAGGGTCTTTACAAAGTGCCTGGCACCAGTAATTGCATTCTGCAGACAAAGAGGAATACAAATATATCCTTACTTGGACGACTGCATCATTCAAGCAGAGATCAAGGACATTCTGCTACAGCATCTGGCATTTGTAAAGAGACTTTTAACAACCTAGGGGACAGAATCAACGAAAAGAAATCAAAACTGGTACCCTCTCAAGAGATAATATTCCTCGGTGCAAGCTTAAATACAACTACCCCAGATGGCTTATCTCATGCCAGACAAAGGCAACTGACTACCTATTTCAAAAAGTTGGCACCAAAGGCCCAGTTATCTGCACAAAAAATTCTGCAGGCTTTGGGCTTCATGGCATCCTGCATTCTACTAATTCCATATGCAAAACTCCATCTGAGGAAACTTCAATGGTACCTAAAAAGTGTTTGGACTCAACATTGCCACAGCCTGGAAACAAGGATTACTTTCATTCCCTGCCTGCAACAGGAGTTTTGATGGTGGGCGAAGGTTTGTCACCAGAACAAAGGACAGCCATTCACTTTACCTCTAGCCAGGCAGACATTAACAACGGATGCATCAGATTATGCCTGGGGAGCCCACATGGCAGGAAGATGTACTCAAGGCACATGGTCTGCAAACCAAATGCGTCTACATATCAATCAAAAAGAGATGCTAGCGGTCCAGAATGCCCTGACAGCCTTCAAGGACCAACTTCTGACAACTACTGATAAAGACAGACAACACCACGGTTATGTGGTATATAAACAACACCATGGTCATGTTGTATATAAACAAGCAGGGAGACGCTCATTCCTACCCCCTTTGCAGACTTGCCATGACTTTGTGGGACAGCATTGACTTACCTAGTACATCTGCAGGCACAATTCCTGCCAGGAAAGACACATACTCTGGCAGACGAACTAAGCAGAAACCTCATGGATCCCCACGAGTGGAAATTGGATCCACAAGTCTTCAGCATGATAGCAAGGAAATGGGGATGCCTGGATATAGATCTATTTGCCTCTCCTCACAACTACCAACTAAAAAGATTCTGCACAAGGATTTAGCACAGACAAGTATGGGAAGTGGACGCCCTATCTTTCAGCTGGAAAAACTTAGCAGTATATGCCTTCCCACCACTGCCTGTCCTCCCAAAGGTACTCCTAAAGGTCAGACAAAAGAAGCCAAAGATGATACTGATTGCCCCAGACTGGCCCCACCAGTACTGGTATCCAATCCTAAGGAACTTGTCTCAATGCCTGGCTTGGACCTTACCTCAAATACCTCATCTACTGTCCGAACAAAACAATCCGATCCTGCACAGTCAACTCAAGACCTTAAATCTGGCAGCATGGCGAATAAGGTAGTCATTCAAAACACACCTCTCACTAAAGCTGTGATGGATGTCATTTTGGAGGCCAGAAGGCCTAGCACTAGAAAATCTTATGCTGAAAAATGGAAGAGATTCTGTGCTTGGAACTAGACACAAGGAATTGACACAGCTGTACCAAATATCCCTCAGATTTTGCAATATTTAACTGAGATGCTAGACAAAAGCTTATCTTTTTCATCAAAATTCATGCCTCTGCCATTTCGGCTCATTATAATACAGAGCCACCTATCTTTTCTCATCATTTAAAGCAGTACCTCAGAGGAGCCAAAAACTTAAGGCCTCCAAGGAGATCACCAATACCTGCTTGGGACCTCAACTATGTCTTGGAAAAACTCACCCTGCCTCCTTTTGAGCCAGCCGCTACAGCTGTTATAAAGTTTTTATCTTGGAAAACAGCTCTACTCCTAGCAATAACTTCTGCAAGACGAGCTTCGGAGCTACAGGCACTCATGGCTGTGGAACCTTTTATCATTTTTTATCCAGACAGGGTTTCTCTGAGGACAAACCCGTCATTTATGCCTAATGTAGTGTCCAGTGTGGCCCTTAACCAAGCTATTCATCTGCCAACCTTTTATCCAAATCCACAGAACAAGGGGGAGAGAATTCTGCATTCTTTGGACATACACAGACAGTTTCGATTCTACTTGGACAGAACCAAAGTTATCAGAAAGACAGAGTAATTACTAGTGGCATATTCTGCAGAATCACAAGGAAAGGCTATCTCAAAGCAGACTATTTCACAGTAGATAGGCCACTGCATTCGTTTCTGGATTCACAACATGACAAGCCAGTGCCTAAGGACATTAGGCCTCATTCAACCAGAGCAGCAGCCATTTCAGCAGCCTTCCTCAGGGGAGTACCAACCAAAGACATTTTAGATGCTGCTACCTGGAGTTCAGTGCACACCTTTACAAAGCACTATTGTTTACTAGTCTACTTTAAGTCCAGGGCAGACTTTGCCACTGCAGTTCTGCAGGGCCTCATAGCCGCCCCTAATGCTATTTAGCTCCAGCCTCCCAACCTTAGCTTTGGGATTCAACCCAATTGTAATGACTGCAACAGTGAAACACGAAGAGCATAGTACAGTTGTGTACACTTACCATAAATGTAGATGTTCGAGTGTATTCACTGTTGTAGTCCAGGTTACCCACCTTCCATCCCCCTTACTTTTGCTGGAACTTATCTGCATTTCTCTAATCTATACAACCTATGTGGTGTATTTGCTTGTAGATGAAGATAAAATATACTTTGGTGCATGTATGTTTTATTAACATATTTTTTAGCCTACACTTTTGTGGGCACCTGACATCTGGGGCAAGAAAAACTAAAGAAAATGGTGAAGGCTTCATCTTTTATACCCCTGACGCTCTGACATCAGGGAAGAGGCAACAGCAACTGATGCCAGACCAAGACTTTGGAATTCAGGCCGACTGAGGGCAGCCTGCCAGCAGGATAACCCTATTGTAATGACTGCAACAGTGAATACACTTGAACATCTACATTTATGGTAAGTGTACACAACTGTACTTTTTCCTGGCAGGAATTGAGCCTGTAGATGTACTTGGTAGCTCAAGGCTGTGTTCCACAGGGCCATGGCTAGTCTGCAGAGGGGGTAAGAATGGGTACCCTCCCTGCTTGTTTATGTATCACCTAACAGTCGTGTTGTCCGTCTTTACCATTAATTGTCTTGAGAATGTGGTCCTTGAAGGCTTTCAGAGCATTCTGTACAGCTATCATTTCTTTTTGATTGATGTGCAGGTGCATTTGACTTGGGTTCCATTTGCCCTGTATGCACTTCCCTGCCAGGTGAGCCCTCCATGCATAGTCTGATGCGTCTGTTAGGGTTTGGGTGGTAGGGGGTAGAGTGAATGGTAGTCCCTTGTTTTGGTGGCAGGCCTCTGCCCACCAAAAGAATTCTAACCACAGGCAAGGTATGATAGGAATCATTGCTTCTAGATCCTGAGAATGTTGACACCATAGGCTTTTTAGATACCACTGTAGTTTCCTCATATGCAGTCTTGCATATGGAATTAGTAAAATGCAGGAGTCTATTAACCCCAAGGCTTGCCGTATTTGCCTTTCAGATAGAGTTTGTGTGACCACTAGTATGAAGTAAGTTGTGAGATGAATTTGTTTTTCTGGTGTGAGGAAAGCCATCTGGGAAGTTGTGTTCAAGCTTGCTCCCAGGAACATAAGTTGGTGACAGGGTAGCAGATGTGATTTCTTTTCGTTTATGGTGTACCCCAGACAAGTTAGCACCTTTTGTATAAATACCAGATGATTCAAAAGTATGTCCTGGCTTTCTGCCTGAATTAGACAATCATCCAGGTATGGGTATATTTGAATATATTTTTGCTTGCAAGATGCAATGACTGGAGCTAGGCACTTTGTGAATACCCTGTGCGCAGTAGATAAGCCAAAGGTCAGTGCAGAGAACTGATAATGCATGTAGCCTGCTTTGAAACGTAGGCATCTTCTGCTAGATTCCCTGATTGGGATCTGCAGGTAGGCTTCCTTTAAATCCAGTGTTGTCAACCAGGCATCTTTGCCTATCATAGGAAGCAACTAGTGAAGAGTTAGTTTCTTTAATTTTGTAATCACCGAAAAGGTGTTTAAGATAGAAAGATCCAGGATCGGACGCCATGAGTTGTCTTTTCTTGGTACCAGGAAAAGTCTTAGGTTCATAGGTTAGTACTAAGCTAGCTGCCCTTGCGAGCCATTTTAAGCCTAGCCAATTATCCCTTGTGAGACTCGAACCCTGCACCTTGTGTTTGTGAGGCAGACACCTTAACCATCTTGAGTAGAAACCTTGTCCCTTTTCCTCTTCTGGTACAGTGTGAATAGTCTTTATGCTTAATAGCGAGAGTACTTGCTTTTGAGCCTCTGCCCATTGATTTGGGGGTAGATCTGGCCAACCGTTTGGGGTTGGTAACCTGTGGAAGTGAAATCTGTATCCTTGGAAACTTTATTTAAAACCCATTTGTCCTGGGTAATGAGTTCCCAGTTTTTTGCCTGCAGAGCAATCTTTCCCCCTAAAGGAGCAGTCAGTTGAGAAGTGCTTGGAAGATTTAAAGTTATGTCATTGAGGCAGTTTACCATAGGGGCGAGTCTTACTACTCCCTGATTTGGAAGTGGGATCCCCCTCGCCCACTGCTTAGTCCTGTGCGTACCCTGGGAATGAAGCCTGGGTGTTCTGCTGTTTCTGTTTTCGGACTGAGAAGGCCTGGAAGAGGCAGGAAAGGACCAATACTTAGAGGGCCAATGCCTACTAAATCTTGGAGGGTATACTTATAGGAAATCTTTAACAGTTTGCATAGATTTAGCTTTTTCATCCATCTTTTTAAGAATTACTTCTGCTTTGTCGCCAAACAAGCGGTCCTGATTTAAGGGAGCATCCAGCAATTTAGCTTTAGCATGATCTGGCAAGGATTGCTCCTTAAGCCAAGCATGCCTTCTAAGTACAGACCCAGTGACAGCAGCCCTGCAAGATGCCTCTAGTGAATCAAAACCACATTGCGTAGTACGTTTTCCAACCTGCTCAGCAGAGTGCATTAAATCCTTATTTTCATTACAGTCAGGAATCAACATCCTTTTTTGTTTAAGCAATCCAATGATATGCTGCTGATACTTTAACATATGAAACTGGCAGTTGAAGGCTCTAATGGCCAAGGTTGCAGAAGTGTATACCTTTTTACCACATCTATCCAGCGCCCTGGAGTCTGTCAGAGGAGGTAGGATTTTTGGCCGTAGTAGCCTTAATGCCCTTGGGTCCCTGTGAAATAGTCTCAGGAGCCGCAGTAGGAATTTTTTAAAAGGAACTTGAGAGTCAGGAACCCTGTAATATCTATCAGGTTTTCTGGGAGCAGGAAGTAGAGTCAAGGGCCAAACTAAATTCCGAAAAGGCACCATCAATGTCTAATACAGGAGGGATAGCTAAAGGCCTGTGCTGGGGCACGAGTAAGAAATCCCAAAGCCTCTTTTTAGAACCAGAGTAATCCTGGCTTTCCCAAAGAAAATGCTCCCTAAGAGTATGCATGGTTCACCAAAAGAGAAATTCTCGGGGGGGGGCAGAGGTAATAGAGTCCTCTGCATCAGAATCCTCATAGGTGGATAAGGGTAAATCCTGGTCATCGGAGGAAACAGAAATTTCAGAATCCTGGTCAGAAGTATCATAAGCAAATTCAGTCCTCGGTCTCTTAGAAGGGGGAAGGTTGGCTTCCCCTGATTAAAGTAGTAAGGTCTTCAGCCATTCTTATTATTTGTTTTTTAGGCATAGAGGCCTGACAATATGGTTTGTGCATCAGTTTTTTAGGCATGGTTCTAGTTTTATGCCGTGAAGAAGATGATGGCGTTGGTTTAATATGCAAGTCAGTAGGCCTGAATATACCCTCAGAAGCCGGTGCCTGCACAGCGGCTCCGTACCCATCCAAGGTAGAGACATCCGCAGGTTCCACAGTTGAAGCATCTCACGGCATACCTGACTCCGAATGGGTCTCAGTAGAGGCCTGCAAATCTGTAGTAGCAGGTACCAGGGGCTGCGAAAGCACCTGAGTGCCGGTGTACTTGCGACTGGCTTATTAGAAGCGTTGTTGGCAGCTTTGGACCTAGGCGGCCTGTCTTTCTCTTTATCTTCACATTTTTTTGGAATGTCTGTAGTCTGATGGCTTACAGAAGGCATGTTTGGATAAATTGAACAGAGTGCCAAAATATTTACAAGCGTAAATATACCGACGACGAATGGTTCATTGCTTAAATAAGGCACAAAACCAACAGTGAGGTATGTTATGGTCAAGGGCCTAGGCAAGGAATACAGTACGAATGAAAATCTTTGAGGTATTTGCTTTCCACAAGATATAAAATTATTGAATTTTACTGACATTGGTTTAGAGCAAGAAAAAGTTTCCCCATCTGGGTACTTCGCTTTAGTTGAAGACTTCGGTTCTGCCGACCAGCACTTGCGAACTGCTTCTGTTTCAGGCACCGAACGGCAAGAAAGACTGATGTAATGGCGTTGGCTGCGTACTTTATACCCCTGACGTCACGGAAGATGAGACTGCAACCGTTGCAGGACCCAAGACTTTGATAATCAAGCCAACTGAGGGCTACTGCAAGCAGATAACCCTAATGTGATGACTGCAGTAGTGAAACACGAAGAACATCTTGAAACTCTTATACCCATGATACCTTGCCTCAGAAAAGATTTTCTTTGGTGGACAGCAGCATGCTCCCACAACAAGGGACTACCTTTCTCACCACCCCCAGCCGCCCAGACCCTCACCACAGATGCATCAGACTATGCCTGGTGTGCACACCTGGATGGCAGGTGCATACAGGGCCAATGGAGCCCACAGCAAAATCCTCTGCACATCAACAAAAGAGATGATGGCTGTCCAGCACTCTTTGAAAGCTTTCAAGCCCCTTCTCTCCCCATGGGCTCTCCTGATCAAAACAGACGCCACTGTAATGTGGTATATCAACAAGCAGGGAGGGACTCTTTCCTACCCTCTGTACATGCTGGCCATGACCCTCTGGCTCACAGCCTCTGCTGTGCATCTCCACCTGTTCGCACAATTCCTGCCAGATTCTCTAAACTCTCTGGCAGACCACTGAAGCAGAAGTCGTCAGTATTCACACGAGGGGCAGCTGGACAAGAGAGCCTTCACCCTAATAACTGAGAAATACGGCACCCTGAAGGTTGACCTGTTTGCCTACCACACCAACCATCAGCTCAGCAAGATCTGCACCAGGGAGCATCACTGCATGGCTTGGAAAGTGGATGCCCTGTCCTTTTTCTTGGGTTTATCAGTCTATGCCTTTCCTCCACTACCACTCATCCCCAGAGTACTGCTCAAAATAAGGGAGGAAAAACCAAGGACAATTCTTATTGCCCCAGACTGGCCTCGCCAGCACTGGTACCCACTGCTGGTGCAGCCTGTCCCCACTGCCACCATGGCATCTCAGTCCGACTCCAACCTTCCTAACCAGAGGAAAAGAGAATTCATGCATCCCCAATTGCAGTCCCCCAGTTTGGCAGCTTGGCTTATTCCCTAACCACCGATCAGTCTGCCAAGCTTAGCAGACAGGTTCTAGATGTTATGCGTGAGGCCAGACGCCGTAGCACTAGGAAGTCTTATGCTGGCAAATGGGAAAGGTTCTGCACCTGGATTCATGCTAAGGGAGTTAATACGGCGCAGCGCCCTATCTCCCTCTCATCCTGGATTACTTAGCTGACCTGCTAATTCATTCCTCTGCTCTCTCTGCTGATTTCCCCACTGAGCAGCCCCTTTTTTCACATCTTCTGATCAAACAATTACTAAGGGGGGCTAGCAACTTGAGGCCACCCAGAAGAGCACCAACTCCAGCTTGGGACCTTAACTTTGTGTTGGAAAACCTCATTGTGCCCCCCCCTCGAACCAGCCTCTTCAGCAGAGCTAAATTTTCTCTCCTGGAAGACAGCTTTCCTTCTGGCTATTACTTCAGCCAGAAGGGTCTCCAGGCTACAAGCACTCATGGCTGTGGAGCCCCTTCATCTTCCATGCTGACAAGGTGTCCCTCAGAACTCACCCATCTTTCATGCCCAAAGTGGTGTCCAGTGTGGCTCTCGACCAATCCAGTGGTACAGGATCCTGCACTCTGTAGATGTGCACAGAAAGCTCAGATTCTATCTAGACTGGATTAAATCCTTCAGAAAGTCTGATCAATTGCTGTTTATCTTTGCTGCAGTCGCAGAAGGCAAAACCATCTCCAAACAATTTCCAAATCGGTAGCACACTGCATCCATTTCTGCTACAAGCAACACGGAAAGCCTCCCCCCAAGGTAGTCAGCACTTACCCCACCAGAGCAGCGTCCACCTCTGCAGCTTTCCTGAGAGGAGTCCCCACCAGGGACATCCAAGAGGCTGCCACCTGGACATCTGTTCACACTTGTACCAAATATTATCACCTGCCTGTCTTCTCCAAATCCAGGGCAGGATTTGCCTCTGCAGTCTTGCAAGGCATCCTAGCCAGCCCCTAGTCTCCTTGTCTGCCTCCACCCTTTTCCTCAGCTTTGGGAATCAACCCAAATGTGATGACTGCAACAGTGAAGCAAGAACATAGTACAGATGTTCTTCGTGTTTCACTGCTGCAGTCATCACATTTGGGTCATCTGCCTGCATGTAGCCCTCAGCCAGCCTGAATACCAGAGTCTTGGGATTTCTGCATTGGATGCCGTCACTTCTTCCATGATGTCAGGTCGTCAGGGGTATAAAACATGCAGCCGACACCATTACATCAGTCTTTTTTGCTGTGTGGTGCCCAAAACAGAAGCAGTTCGCAAGTGCCGGTCAGCTGACTCCTGAAATTGTCATTTTCGAGGTTCAGAACCGAAGTCTTCAAAAAAGCTAAGTACCCCGTTGGGGATCCCTTTTCTTGGTCTTAATTGATGTCAGAAAAAAATTAGTAATTGTCTTGCCTGTGGAAAGCAAATATCTGAGATTTGTATTCTTACTGCTTCACCTATAGGTCCAGACAACAACTTCCCTCGCTTTCGGTTTTGTGCCTTGTTCAACGCTCGAACTATTCATCGTCGGGCTATTTTTGTAGCTAAATACATTCGCTCTCAATCTCCGTACTCAGAAATGGCTTTGTTAAACCACCCAACTACCGATCTTCCGATAGAACGTAAGGGTAAAGACAGAGACAGACCACATAGGTCCAAAACCGGAGATAACGCTACTGTTAAGCTAGTCGCCAGTCTGCCGGTACTCAGTGAGGCGCTTTCGCAGATCCTGATGCCTGTTTCTACAGATTCGCAGGACTCTACTGAGACCCATTCGGAGTCTGGTATGTCATGAGATGCTTCTTCGAATATGGAACCTGCAGATGTCTCCACCTTGGATGCGTTCAGAGCTGCTGTGCAGGGACTGGCTTCTGAGGGTGTATTCAGGCCTACCGATTTTCATATTAAACAGATGACTTCGTTTGGAGCCAAAAATACCAAATTCCTCAGGCCTAAAGCTCGCACTGTGCGTAGGAAACAGATGACCAAAGCACATTCTCAGGCCCACATGCCTCAAAAACAAATGAGTAGAATGGCTGAAGACCTTATTACCTTAATTAGGGGAAGCCAGCCTTGCCCTTCTAAGAAGCCTAGAAGTGATTTTCCTTCTGATTCTTTTGATCAGGAATCTGATATGTCTGTTCCTTCTGACTACCAGGACATACCCTTATCTACCTATGAGGATTCTGACGCAGAGGATTCCATTCCCTCTGCTTCCTTTCCATAAGATTTTTCTTTTGGTGAAATCTTGCATACCCTTAGGGAGCATTTCCACTGGGAAAGCCAGGACTATTCTCAGTCCAAATAGAGACTCAGGAAATTTTTAAACCTGCCTCAGCACAGACCTCTAACTATCCCCTCTGTTCTGGAGATTGTAGATATTTTCTTGGAATCCAGTCTAACCCCGGATACTTTGTCTCCAGCTCCCAAGAAACCTGACTGATACTATAAGTTACCCAACTCTCTCAAATTCCTTCTCAAGAATCCTATTGCGGATCCAGAGACCATTTCTCATGGACCAAAAGACATTAAGGCTACTACTGCCAAAAATCCTACCCCTTCTGACAGGGATTCTAGGGCCTTAGACAGATGGGGTAAGAAGGTATACACCTCTGCTACTCTGGCCATTAGGGCTTTGAATTGTTAGTTTCATATGTTAAAGTATCAGCAGCATATAATGGGGCTAATTAAACAGAAAATGATGTTGATTCCTGACTGTGCAGAACACAAAGATTTACAAGAGTTAATGTATTCTGCTGACCAAGTTGGTAAACATACTTTACAGTGTGGCTTTGATGCTCTAGAAGCATCTTGCAGGGCTGCTGTCACTGGGTTTGTACTTAGAAGGCATGCTTGGCTTAAGGAATAAAACTTGCCAGATAATGTAAAAGCAAAATTACTGGATACACCCTTAAACCAAGAGCGCCTATTTGGCAATAAAGCAGAAGTAGTCCTCAAAAGGATGGAGACCAAAGCTAAATCCATGTAAACTGCTAATGATTTCTTACAAGTACATCCACCTAGATTCAGTAGGCATTGGCCTTCAAAGAACTGGTCCTTTCCAGCCCCTTCCAGATCTTCAGTCCAGACCCAGGGGTAGCAGACAACCAAGACTTCAGTCTCAGGTTATGCACAGATCTAAGCAGTGGGGTTTTCCCACTTTCAAAACAGGGAGTAGTAAATCGCCTCCCCTATGGTAAAATTGCACAATGACTTATCCTTAACTCCTCCAAGCCTTGCTCAACTACTTGCACCTTTAGGAGGAAAACTCGCCCTGCATGCAAAAATCTGGGAATATTTTACCCAAGACAAATGGGTTTTAAACATAGTTTCCCCAGGATACAGATTCCTCTTCCACTCTCTCCCAACCCTAAGAGGATGGCCAGACCTCCCCCCAAACCAGTGGGCAGAGGCCCAAAAGCATGTATGTTCTCTCCTCAGCATCAAGGCTGTTCAACCTGTCCCAGCAGAAAAAAGGGGACAATGCTTCTATTCAAGACTGTTCCTGTTCCTGGTTCCCAGAAAAGAAAACTCCTGGCGTCCTATCCTGGATCTGTGTATTCTCAACACCTTTCTGGTGGTTCCAAAATTCAAAATGCTAACTCTCCCAGCAGCTGTTTCCTATGCTAGCCAAGGATGACTGGCTGGCAACCCTAGACTTAAAAGAAGCATACCCACACATCCCCATAAGGGAATCTTGCAGGAAGTAACTACGCTTCAAGGCAGGCTCTATGCACTATCAGTTCTCTGCACTTCCCTTTGGCTTATCTATTACGCCCAGGGTATTCACAAAGTGCCTAGCTCCAGCCATTGCATTTTGCAGGGAGAGAAATATTCCGATTTACCCATACTTGGACGATTGCCTGATTCAGGCAGAAAGTCAGGACTTGCTACTACAGCACCTGGCATTTGCAAAGAGACTTCTAACTTCATTGAGGTACTCCAACGAAAAGATATCACAACTAGCACCCTGCTGTCAGATTGTATTCCTGGGAGCAAATTTGAACACAACTTCCCAAATAGCATTCCTCACTCCAGAGAAACAAATTTATTTGACAACCTACTTCAACCTACTGGCCACAAAATCCTAGCTATCTGCAAGGAAGATACTGCAAGCTCTGGGGTTCATGGGCTCTTACATTCTGTTAATTCCATATGCAAGACTGCATATGAGGAAACTTCAATGTTATCTAAAAAGTGTATGGTGTTAACATTCTCAGGACCTGGAAACAATAATTCCTATCATTCCTTGTCTAATGGCAAAGTTCTTTTGGTGAGCAGAGGCCTGCAACCACAAGAAGGGACTCTCTCCCTGATGTTCATCGTGTTTCACTGTTGCAGTCATCACTGTAGGGTTCTTCCTGCCGGCAGGCAGCCCTCGGTCGGCCAGAATCCCAAAGTCTGGGTCCGGCGTTGGCTGTTCAGTCATGCTCCCTGACGTCTGAGCGCCAGGAGTACAAAGCTGCCAGCCGACGCCATGTTCTCCAGTCGTTCTTGCCATGCGGTGGAAGCAAGTGCT
Organism: Protopterus annectens; assembly: GCF_019279795.1. Taxonomy (NCBI): domain Eukaryota; kingdom Metazoa; phylum Chordata; order Ceratodontiformes; family Protopteridae; genus Protopterus; species Protopterus annectens. The sequence goes on from NC_056739.1 coordinate 224,004,799, forward strand.
GGTCGGCTGACTCCTGATATTTTTTCGTGCTTCATTCCGAAGACTGACTGACTTCTCAAAGCTAAGTACCCCGTTGGGGAAACTTTTTTCTTGCTCCAGTCCGATGTCAGAAAAAGTTAATAATTGTATTTCATGTGGGAAGCAAACGCCTCATAAGGATTTTCATTCTTACTGTATTCCTTGCTTAGGCCCTGACCACGACGTAGCTAGTTGTCGGTTTTGTGCTAGATTCAATCAACGTGCAATTAAACGAAGGTACGATTTTGCATTTCATTACTTCAGTAGACATTTTAATTACAAAATGTCGTCTGATACGGTTCCGGCTACCGGAGTTCACAAATGACGCAAGGACAAAGATAGGCCTCCGAGGTCCAAATCAGACGATATCGTTCAAGCAGAGCCAGCTTCAGGTTCGGCCGTCGTCAGTGAGGTGCTTTTGCAGCCCCTGTCGTCTGCATTTCGGAATCGATGGCCAAAATGGACTCCCACGAGGAGCCAACTAGGCCTTTGAATATTTCTGTTGCAGGATCTTCGGAAAATGCTCCTTCGGATGGGTCCGGAGCCGCTGTGCAGGTACCGGCTTCCGAAGGGGTTTTCAGGCCTACTCAGCTTTTAATAAAGGCAAAGCCAAAGTCAAAGGCAAAGACTCCTTCCAAATCAAAGACTGCAGCACAGGCCTCTTCTGATCCGGCTCCCAAGTCACAGAAACAGTTACTTAAGATGGCGGAGGACTTACTATGATTAGGGGTTCACATCCCCCTCCAGATAAAAGGCCAAGGCAGGAAGTTTATTATGACTCCTCTGATCAGGCTTCTGTTTCTTCAGTTTCTTCTTCTGACCAAGAATATTCTTTCCCTCCTTATGAGGATTCTGATGCTGAGGAATCCATTCCTTCAGCTTCTCCCCCTGAGGACTTTTCTTTTGGGGAATCTTTGTATGAAATGAGGGAACATTTCCACTGGGAAGGACAGGAGTATTCGGAATCTAAGAAAAGACTAAGGGATTTTCTTCTTCTTCCCCAACATAGACCCCTGGCTATTCCTCCTATTTTGGATATTGTGGATGATGCTTTTTCGAAGGCTAACGTAACCCCTGACTCTTTTCCTCCAGCTCCTGTTAAGCCTGATAGATATTACAGGGTTCCTGATTCCCACCAGTTTTTATACAAGAACCCTACTACTGACCCTGAAACCATTTTTCAGGGTCCTAAGGGAGTTAAGGCCGCTTCTGCTAAAAACCCCATTCCCACTGAGAAGGATTCCAGATCTTTAGAAAGATGGGGCAAAAAAATGTACACTTCTGCTGCTTTATCTATTAGGGCTTTAAACTGTCAGTTTCATATGCTGAAATACCAGGAATTTCTCCTGTCTGTTTTAAAACAAAATCTAACTTCCATTTCCGCCTGTGCAGATGATAAGGAATTACATGACTTAATGCATGCCACTGAACAAGTTGGGAAGCATGGTTTACACTGTGGATTTGATGCATTGGAGGCTCCTTGTAGGGCTGCTGCCTCTGGCACGGTAATTAGAAGGCATGCATGGTTAAAGGAACAAAATTTGCCAGATCAAGTAAAAGCTAAATTATTGAATGCTCCTGTTCAGCATAATGTTTTGTTTGGATCTAAAGCTGAAGAGGTGATTAAAAAGATGGAGGACAAGGCAAAATCCATGCAAACAGTTAAAGATTTCTTACAAGTACAGCCACCCAGATTTAGTAGGAATTGGCCTACTAAAAATTGGTCCTTTCCCAATTCAGACAGGCCTCAGAGGGGTAGATACAGATGCTCCTGAGGAAGGCCTCAAACACAAGCCTCTTATAGACCCAAGACCGTGGACTGCTTCCACCCCTAGGGAAGGAGAGGACAGGTCACAAGCTCATAGGAAACAGACTCAATGACTCCCTCTGTTGGGCTGCAGGAACTTCTTGCCTGGAAGCCCCTCTCGGAGGAAAACTTTCTCTTTTTCACCAAAATTGGACTCATATAACCCAAGACAAGTGGGTTCTGGATGTGGTTTCAAGAGGTTACAAATTCCATTTTCATACCCTACCAAGGCCAAGCAGATGGCCAGATCTTCCAAAACATCAATGGACAGAGACCTTAAACCAGGTGGAAGCTCTCTTGGCTATGAAGGCCATAGAACTAGTTCCACTTTCAGAGATCGGACAAGGTTTTTACTCAAGGCTCTTTCTAGTCCCCAGGAAGCAAAATTCATGGAGACCCATTCTGGATCTGTCAGTCTTGAACACTTTTCTAGAGATACCAAAATTCAAGATGCTTACTCTACAGCAGCTACTTCCAATGCTGACCAAAAATGCATGGATGGTAACTTTGGATTTAAAGGAGGCATATTTACACATTCCCATCAGGCAGGACCGCAGAAAATACCTCAGGTTCAAGGCCGGATCGAGGCACTTTCAATTCTCTGCGCTGCCCTTTGGATTGTCGACTGTGCCCAGGGTCTTCACCAAATGCCTGGCTCCAGTAGTAGCTTATTGCAGACTCAAGGGAATTCAAATTTACCCTTATCTGGACGACTGTCTTATTCAGGCAGACAGCAAGGATGTCTTACTCCAGCGTCTACAGTTTGTTCAGAATCTTCTCAAGTTCCTGGGATTCACTGTAAACATAAAAAAGTCAAATTTGACACCCTCACAACAGATAATTTTTCTGGGTGCTTCTCTAAACACAACAACCCAGATGGCATTTCTGACTTACGAAAAACAGTTTCAGCTGGCTTCAACTTTCAAAACCTTGGCAACTTTAACTCAGCTATCTGCAAGGAGATTCCTGCAGGCTTTGGGTTACATGGCCTCCTGCATCCTTCTCGTACCATATGCAAGACTACATATGAGGAAAATACAGTGGTACCTAAAAAGTGTATGGTCTCAGCATTGCCACAGTTTAGACATACTGATCTCCGTCCTGCCTTGTCTTTAAAAGGACTTCCTTTGGTGGTCCAAGGCATGTACTCTAAACAAAGGAAAACCCTTCTGTCTGCCTCCTGCCACTCGGATACTAACCACGGATGCCTCAGATTATGCATGGGGAGCCCATTTTCAGGGCAACTGTCTGCAGGGCCTTTGGACAAAGGATCAAAAGCATCTGCATATCAATTTAAAGGAAATATTAGCCGTTCAGAAAGCTCTGTTGGCCTTCAGGAATCTTCTACAACCAGGACAACTACTGATACGGACAGACAACACCACAGTTATGTGGTACATAAACAAGCAAAGGGGATCTCATTCCTACCCCCTTTGCAGACTAGCCATGGATCTGTGGAACACAGCTCTAGCTTCCAATCTGGACCTTCAAGCTCAGTTTCTACCAGGAAAACAAAACTTCCTGGCAGACAGTCTGAGCAGAAACCTTTCGGACCCACACGAGTGGATGCTGGACACCGAAATATTCAAGATGATGACAGCAGTCTGGGGATGTCCTCACATAGACCTCTTTGCATCCCACCTCAATAATCAACCACAGATTTTTTGCACCAGGACTTTCCACAAACAAGCTTGGAAAGTGGATGCACCATCATTCAGTTGGAGAAACCTCTCGGGGTATGCCTTTCCCACCTCTTCCTCCTCTTCCACGGGTATTACTAAAGATCAAACAGGACAAGCCCAAGATGATAATTTTGCTGGCCCCAAATTGGCCTCTACAGTTTTGGTACCCAACTCTGAAAAACCTTTGTCTGGAGCCCCCTTGGGTTTTACCACAGACTCCGAACCTTCTGTCCCAACACCAGGGTCAGGTTCTACACTCCCATGTCAGAACTCTCAGCCTTGCAGCCTGGTTAATCCAGGGTCTTTGATTCATTCTCTCCTACCCAAGCAGGTTATGGATGTCATTTTAGAAGCTAGACGTCCGAGCACTAGAAAATCTTATGCAGGAAAATGGAAAAGATTTTGTTCCTGGATGCAGGCTCAGGATTCTGATCCTATTCTTCCTAACATTCCTTTGATTTTACTTTACCTGACAGACCTCTTACATAAGGGTCTCTCTTTCTCTTCCATTAAGATACATGCCTCTGCTATTTCTGCTCATTATAATACAGACCCTCCAGTCTTTTCCCACCAGCCCATGAGACAGTTTCTCAGAGGAGCTAAGAACTTAAGGCCCCCTAGATCTCCTCCCATTCCTGCTTGGGATCTCAACTATGTTTTGGAAAAGCTCACCTTACCTCCTTTTGAGCCTGCTGCCTCTTCTGACATCAAGTTTTTATCTTGGAAAACAGCCATCCTGTTGGCTCTGACCTCTGCCAGGAGAGTTTCAGAGTTGCAAGCTCTTATGGCTGTGGAACCTTATATTATTTTTCATCAAGGCAGGGTGTCTTTAAGGACTAATCCTACTTTCATGCCTAAGGCGGTTTCCAAAGTGGCTTTAAATCAAACTATTCACTTGCCAACTTTTTTCCCCACTCCTCAAAATAAAGGGGAAAGGATCTTACATTCCTTGGATGTACACAGACAGCTATGTTTTTACCTGGACAGAACCAAGGACATCAGGAAATCAGAGCAATTGTTGGTTTCTTATGCTTCCAAGTTCCCAAGGTAAAGCCATTTCAAAACAGACCATTTCTAAATGGATTGCTCATGGAATCAGATTTTGCTATTCACACCATGGAAAGCAACTCCCAGGGGGAGTATAAGGACTCATTTCACCAGAGCTGCTGCCATGTCCGCTGCCTTCCTCAGGGGAGTTCCTACCAAAGACATTTTGGAAGCTGCAACTTGGAGTTCAGTGCATACTTTTTCAAAGCACTACAATCTACCTCTCTACTCTAAGTCTAGGGCAGGCTTTGCTTCTGCAGTCTTGCAGGGCCTTTTAGCCGCCCCTTTTTTATGACCACCTCCCTTTCATTCTGCTTTGGGATTGTACCCTACAGTCATGACTGCAACAGTGAAACACGATGAACATAGTACAGTTGTGTACACTTACCATAAATGTAGATGTTCGAGTGTCTTCACTGTTGCAGTCTGGGTTTCCCTCCCTCCTGTCCCTTCTTGTTTTTACTTTTGTGTGGTTCCTTTTTTCACCATTCTTCTGAGGTATATTTGCAAAGGGTATGGGACCTTATTCATTTTGGGACTCCTGACATTTGGGGCAAGAAAAACTGGAGAACATGGCGTCGGCTGTCAGCTTTGTACTCCTGGCGCTCTGACGTCAGGGAGCATGGCTGAACAGCCGACGCCGGACCCAGACTTTGGGATTCTGGCCGACCGAGGACTGCCTGCCGGCACGGGAGAACCCTTTAGTCATGACTGCAACAGTGAAGACACTCGAACATCTACATTTATGGTAAGTGTACACAACTGTACTTTCCTTTACAAAAATCCTGCTGCTGATCCAGAAACCATTTCTCAGGGCCCTAAGGGTGTTAAGGCTGCCTCTGCTAAAAACCCTATTCCATCAGATAAGGATTCTAGAGCTTTGGAGAGATGGGGAAAAAAAGTGTACACTTCTGCTACTTTATTAGAGCTTTCAGTTGTCAATTTCATATGCTAAAATATCAGCAATTTCTGCTGTTTGTTATGAAACAAAAGCTAGGCACCATTTCTGCATGTGCAGATAATAAGGAATTACACGATTTGATGCATGCTACTTAGCACGTGGGGAAGCATGGCTTACACTGTGGTTTTTATGCCTTGGAGGCTTCATGCAGGGCGGCTGCCACTGGCACAGTCATTAGAAGGCATGCTTGGTTAAAGGAACAGAACTTACCTAATCAAGTGAAAGCAAAGTTGCTGGATGCTCCTGTTCAGCACAATGTTTTGTATGGGTCTAAGGCTGAAGAGGTGATAAAGAAAATGGAGGATAAGGCAAAATCCATGCAAACGGTTAAGGATTTCTTACAGGTTCAGCCCCCAAGATTTAGCAGAAATTGGCCAACTAAAAATTGGTCCTTTCCCAGCTCGGACAGGCCTCAGAGGGGTAGATATAGGCGCTCCAGAGGGGGAGGGCCCAAGCACAGACCTCTTACAGACCTAGACAGTGGAGTGCTTCCACCCCCGGGGTAGAGAGGACAGACCTCAATCTTATAGAAAACAGGCTCAATGACCCCCCCCCTGCATGGCTCCAGGAACCTCTCTCCTGAAAGCCCCTCTAGGAGGAAAACTCTCTTTTTCAACAAAATTGGACTTACATAACCCAAGACAAGTGGGTTCTGGATGTAGTTTCAAGAGGTTACGATTCCACTTTCATACCTTGCCAAGACCAAACGGATGGCCAGACCTACCAAAACACCGATGGGCAGAGGCATTAAACCAGGTGGGATCCCTCATGGCTATGAGGGCCATAGAACTGGTTCCACAATCAGAGACTGGGCAAGGCTTTTACTCAAGGCTCTTTCTAGTTCCCAGAAAACAAAATTCATGGAGACCCATCCTGGATCTGTCAGTCTTAAATACTTTCCTGGAGATACCAAAGTTCAAGATGCTTACTCTGCAGCAGCTCCTGCCAATGTTGAGCAAAAATGCATGGATTGTGACATTGGATTTAAAGGAGGCTTACCTACACATCCCTATCAGACAGGAGTGCAGAAAATACCTCTGGTTCAAGGCCGGCTCGAAACATTACCAATTCTCTCTGCTCTGCCCTTTGGCTTGTCTACTGCGCCCAGGGTCTTCACCAAGTGCCTGGCACCAGTAGTAGCTTATTGCAGACTCAAGGGAATTCAAATTTACCCTTATCTGGATGACTGCCTTATTCAAACAGACAGCAAGGATGTCTTACTCCAGCACCTGGAATTTGTTCAAAATCTACTCAGGTACCTGGGATTCACTGTGAACATAAAGTCAAATTTGACACCCACACAGCAGATAACTTTTCTGGGTGCTCTTCTAAACACAACAAACCAGATGGCATTTCTGACATCCGAAAAACAACTACAGCTGGCTTAAACTTTCAAAACCTTGGCATTAATGTCTCCGCTAACTGCAAGGAAATTCCTGCAGGCTTTGGGTTACATGGCCTCCTGCATCCTTCTCATACCATATGCAAGACTACATATGAGAAAAATGCAATGGTACCTAAAAAGTGTATGGTCCCTGCATTGCCACAATCTAGACGCACAGATTGCTGTCTTGCCTTGCCTACAAAAGGAATTCCATTGGTGGACCATGGCATGTCTTCACAACAAAGGGAAAGCCTTCAGTCTGCCTCCAGCCAAGTGTTAACCACGGGCACCTCGGATTACGCATGGGGAGCCCACTTGCAGGGGAAAGGCCTGCAAGGTTTTTGGACAGAGGATCAGAAGCATCTACATATCAGTTTAAAAGAGATGTTAGCTGTACAGAATGCCCTCTTGGCTTTCAGGGATCTTCTACAGCCAGGACAACTACTGATACGGACAGACAACACCACAGTTATGTGGTACATAAACAAGCAAGGGGGGTTCACACTCCTACCCCCTTTGCAGACTAGCCATGACTGTGGAACACAGCTCTAGCTTGCAAAGTGGATCTACAAGCTCATTTCCTGCCAGGGAAACAAAATATTCTGGCAGACAGCCTGAGCAGGAATTTGTCAGACCCACACGAGTGGATGCTAGACACCCAAATATTCGAGATGATTACAGAAGCCTGGGGCTGCCCGGATATAGATCTATTTGCATCCCCCCTCAGCCACCAGTTACAGATTTTTTGCACAAGGACATTTCACAAACTAGCATGAAAAGTGGATGCTCTCTCATTCAGTTGGAGGAACCTCTCAGGGTATGCCTTTCCTCCACTACCTCTTCTTCCACGGGTGTTATTAAAGATCAAGCAGGACAAACCCAAGATGATGTTACTGGCCGCAAATTGGCCTTGTCAGTTTTGGTACTCAACATTGATGAATCTATCCCAGGAGCCTCCTTGGATTCTACCGCAGATTCCAAATCTTTTGTCCCAACACCAGGGCCAGGTTTTGCACTCTCATATCAAGACTCTCAGCCTGGCATATTCAGGGTCTATGATTAATCCTACTCTTCCCAAACAGGTCATGGATGTCATCTTAGAAGCCATACGGCCTAGCACTAGAAAATCTTATGCAGGTAAATGGAAGAGATTTTGCACCTGGATGCATGCTCAGGATTCGTATCCTCTCATTCCTAATATCCCATTAATTTTACATTACCTGACAGACATGCTACATAAGGGTTTATCCTTCTCCTCCGTAAAAATACATGCCTCAGCTATCTCTGCACATTACAATACAGATCCTCCAATCTTTTCACATCCACTTCTGAAACAATATCTCAAGAGGAGCAAAGAATTTAAGGCCCCCTAGGACGCCACCCATACCTGCCTGGGACCTCAACTATGTTCTGGAAAAACTTACTCTGCCTCCTTTTGAGCCTGCTGCCACATCTGATATTAAGTATTTATCATGGAAGACAGCTATCCTACTGGCTTTGACTTCAGCCAGGAGAGTCTCGGAGTTACAAGCACTCATGGCTGTGGAACCTTATATTATTTTTCATCAAGATAGGGTGTCTTTAAGGACTAATCCTACTTTCATGCTTAAAGTGGTTTCCAAAGTGGCTTTAAATCAATCTATTCACCTGCCACCTTTTTTCACTAATCCCGAAAATAAGGGGGAAAGGATCTTGCATTCCTTGGATGTACACAGGCAACTTAGTTTTTACCTGGACAGAACCAAGGATATCAGGAAAACAGAGCAACTGTTTGTTTCTTATGCAACAAATTCCCAAGGCAAAGCTATTTCAAAACAGACTATTTCTAAATGGAATGCTCGTGGATTCAGATTTTGTTACTCTCATCATGGAAAGCAAATCTCAGGAAAAATTAGGACTCACTCTACCAGAGCTGCTGCTACTTCAGCTGCCTTTCTCAGGGGAGTACCTACAAAGGATATTTTGGAAGCTGCAACTTGGAGTTCAGTGCATACTTTCTCTAAGCACTGTAATCTCCCTCTTTACTCTAAGTCTAGGGTAGGCATTGCTTATGCAGTCTTGCAGGGCCTTCTAGCTTCCCCTTCTACTCTATAACCACCACCCTTTGCCTCAGCTTTGGAATTCAACCCTACAGTGATGACTGCAACAGTGAAACACGATGAACATAGTACAGTTGTGTACACTTACCATAAATGTAGATGTTCGAGTGTCTTCACTGTTGCAGTCTGGGTTACCCACCCTCCTGTCCCCTCTTATACATTCATTAGTGTGGTTTCCTACTTCACCCTTCTTCTGAGGTGTATTTGCTACAGGGTATGGGGTTTGTTGTATGTTACATTTTTGTTTTACTATTAGCCTTCACTTTTGGGCACCTGACATCTGGGGCAAGAAAAACTGGAGAACATGGCATCGGCTGGCAGCTTTGTACTCCTGGTGCTCTGATGTCAGGGAGCATGACTGAACAGCTGACGCCGGACCCAGACTTTGGGATTCTGGCCGACCGAGGGCTGCCTGCCAGCAGGAAGAACCCTACAGTGATGACTGCAACAGTGAAGACACTCTAACATCTACATTTATGGTAAGTGTACACAACTGTACTTTCTCCGTGCCACCCAAACCCTTACAACAGACGCATCAGACTGTGCATGGGGGGCTCGCATAAGAGAATTCTTAGTAGGTTTAGGATAAGCCAACCCAGACTGGTAGGCTTTAATATCTCTATCCAACTTTCATTTGCATTCAGGGCAAATAGAACCCAAAGGAGATGCACCTGCATGTCAGTCAAAAAGGAATCTTTGCTGTACAGAATGCTCTGACAGCCTTCAAAGACCTTATTCTTCCAGGACAACTATTGGTAAAGACAGACAACACCACATTTATGTGGTACATAAGCAAGCACCCATTCCTACCCACTCTGCAGACTAGCCATGTCTCTGTGGAACACAGCCTTGAGCAACCAATTGCACTTACAAGCTCAATTCCTGCTAGGCAAACTAAATTCACTGGCAGATGACTTAAGCAGAAATCTCATGGACCCACACGAATGGAAACTGGAACCCAAAATATTCATGCTTTTGAGGAACAGATGGGGACACCAGAGGTGGACCTGTTTGCTTCCCCTCAGAACTATCAATTGAACAAATACTGCACCAGAACTCCCCACAGTCAAGCTTGGAAAGTGGATGCCCTGTCCTTTACCGGGAAAGCCTCTGTCTGTGCCATTCCCCCTCTGCCTCTCCTCTCGAAGGTTCTACTAAAGATCAAACAGGACAAGCCAAGGACACTTCTGATTATACCAGACTGGCCACGCCAGCACTTGTACACTTTTTTTTTTTTTTTTTTTTTGCGCCGTCTGACAGCGCTATAACCATGGCACATGCCTCAGACCCTTTCCCTGCTGTCCCAGCAGGTGGGCCAGATTCTGCACACTCTGCTTCAGACCCTGAACCTTGTAGCCTGGTTAATCCCCTGAGCTCACCTCTAGCAACCCTCAGTAAGCAGGTGCTGGATGTCATTCTTGAGGTAAGGAGGCCTAGTACTAGAAAATCCTATTCAGAAAAGTGGAAAAGATACTGTTCCTGGAGCCAGTCTTAGAGGAATGGCGGCGCAACGGTGCCCGGCTTACCTCGTATACTAGATTATGTAACAGAAATGCTTCACAAGGGCCTATCCTTCTCTTCAATTAAGATTCATGCCTCAGCCATCTCAGCTCATTATAATACTGAGCCCACCCCTCTTCTCTCATCCATTGATAAAACAGTTCCTTAGAGGGGCCAAAAATTTAAGATCCCCATAGAGCTCCCACTCCAGCCTGGGACCTTAACTTTGGATTTGAAAAATGGACTATGACTGATTGAACTTCAGCAGTTTGTTAAAGTTGCTGTCTTACAAGACTTGATGTGGTAGCTTTTACTTTATTACTATTTTTTCTTTTTAGTTTCTTCCTTGCAATTTTGATGTACTACTTTTTATACATTTCATCCATCAATTTCCCTTTGAGTTGTTGTTTACATTTAATTGTATTATAAAGTATCATATTGATGTTTTTTACCAACAGTTTTCTCATTTATATATATTTCTATATTTTTACATGTTTTTATGCACTTGGCATTTTAACTTTTTAATTGTATCATGTGACTGTTTTTCAGCAGTATAAGTGGCTGTATGTAGCATTTACACTTTTTCTGATGAAGTCAGCTAATTAGGCTGACGAAAGCGCTTAATTTTGTGGTTTTCAAAGAATTTTTGTGTCAGAGAAGTTGCCCGAAGATTTTTTTTTTGTATTGCGACTTCGCCAGGTTCCTGGTTTTGGTGGTTTCGTTTTAGACCTGATCCCCAGATGAGTTCTTCTGCTCGTACTTTTACTTTGGGTGATGACCCGATTGAGAACCTTGGCCTTTTGACTCAATTGTTGCAACGACTCTACAGGGAAGTGCCTCAAGCTAACTGGGTAACCCTATCACAAATTTCAATGTGTGACAACAGTATTCCACCAGGACAACCATTTCTGGGTACACAGGCACGTCCAAATGGTGCCGACAAAAATTTAGATTGCCCTGGTGATGTTTCATTTAATCACTGGTTCCATAAAGATTTTTCTTTTGACTGTAACAGTAGTAATGTGTCTTCATGAGGAACTTTTCAGCAGTCCCTTTCGCTGTTTGAAAATAAACTTACTAAATGTAGGAAACTACAAATAAAAAACGCTTATTTCTTAGAGTGCATCAAGAAACAGTTAGTGCCAAAAGTGTTGAGGTACTGGAAGTTCCCTACAGGGTTAATTTCAGATTTTCCGCTACATTGTGAATTTTTAGTCCTGTTTGATAGACAAGGCATTGAATTGCTGGAACTCTTCTTGAAACATAATCAGAAATCCATTGACTTGTTGCACTCCAAACTGATAGACCTTGACAAAAACACTACACGATGATTTATTATTCCTGCATTCTTTGGTGGCTTACAAAAGCGTGCTGGTTAGAGTGGATAGACTGGGTATAGAAGTTAAAACTCATAAAACAAAAAAGTTGGATAGAGATATTAAAGCCTACCAGTCTGGGTTGGCTTATCCTAAACCTACTAAGAATTCTCTTATGCGTGACTACAACAATGATTCCAATACTAGCGCTGTATCCCCAGGAGGTGGAGCTGAAGAGCAGCTGGCCAACCAGATCCCCATAGGGAGGGAACCTCTGAGAAGATCGGAGAGGATACGGAATCAAACGAGACAAGTAAGCTATCGGCCACAAAGGAACTACACAGACCAGAGACATTACCAGAATAGTTTCTACCACAACTCGAGGAGGTAACAAACCAGGTAGGACTAGACTTGCTTGGTTTTGTTCCTGCTTCCTTTCAACAGGATGTATGTGTTTCGACTATAAGCGACGTTGAGCTTATTGACCCATTGAAGTACCGTCTGTCTTTACGAATTGTGAAGGGGACTTTTTTGTTTGTAAATTTTCCACGCAGTTTCTTGGACCCTAATATAGCTAATTTGTTATGCAAGGGCTTAAATTTTGTTCCCGTCAAACGCTCTGACTTTGACCTGATTTTGGATTTAAAACTTTTTGTTCTAAAGCTTAATTTTCAGTTGTTTGATGCTGTTGCTTATGTTGAAAATACTAATATCTTGAAGAAAGAGTATTTTTAATCCCCCCCTCCCTTGTCCGTTCACTTGTTCTTTTTGAAACCATGTGCGATTTTCAGTTTAGAGCTATGTTGAATCGTCAGACTAGCACTGTTGTTTCTAACATATCTGCTAGTGAGACTGTTCTTTTGAAAAAATTATGTTCAGATAAGTCACTAAGGGTTATGAAACCCGACAAAGGGGGTGGAGCGGTCATGTCAAGACAAAATTACAGTGATAGAATGAATGTTTTACTTTTTAAATGGAGCAACTTATCAGGACGTTTCTTTAAATTATGTTAACATTTCCTATTATAGGATTGATTTACAGTTGAAAGACCTATTCGCCCAGGGTCAAATTGATGCTACTTTGTTGGAATTTCTTACTGTACAATTTCCTAGGGATGCCAAAAATACTCGGCACCCTAAGATTCATAAGCAAAGGATTGACCCACCTATGAGGCTAATAGTCAGCTCAGCTGGTTCTAAGACCCATTTTGTGGTTAGATACATTGATGCTAGTCTTAAAAATGTTCTTAAAACTGAAGAACATATCTGCGTTGACGTCTGGCACTTGAGTAAGTTTAAAGATTTGGTCTATGACGTGGATCTTACCTTCCTTACCATTGATGTTGCTAATTTATTTAGTGTTATTCCTCATTTTGTTGGCTTGGACTGGTTTGAAGAATTTCTATACAATAGCCACCTCTTTGACAACAATCGGGTTTCTTTGTTAGTTACTTTGATGGACATTGTCCTGAAATACAACTTTGTGTTTTTTTTTTTTTTTTGATGGGCAGTTTTTTGTGCAAAAAAAGTGGGGTTGCCATGGGGGCATCATGCTCCCCCATTTTTGCGACTGTTGTAATGCTTATGTGGGAAAGAAAGTTCCTTATTACTTTCCCTTTCGGTAACAGATGTTTTTTTACCTACGTTATATTGATGATTTATTTTATGTTTTCGGAGGGGATGAAAATGTACAGGAGTTTCTTACATACATAAATAGTACTACAGAATTTTTGAATTTTACCCACGTGTACAGAATAAGTGACATTAACTACCTGGATGTCACGATTAAGAAGAACATTGATGAATCTGAATTTGCAAGTGACTTGTATAGGAAGCCAACTTACTGTCACAACTTATTACACTACCTGAGTAGTCACCTTGAACATGTCAAAAAGGGCATTGTGAAAGGTCAGTATATGTTAGAATATCGTGTATGGTTAGTCTTGACGATTTTTATTTACAAGTGTGTGTTATGAAAGAAATGATATTCTTCGTGTTTCACTGTTGCAGTCATTACATTTGGGTAATCCTACTGGCAGGTTGCCCTCAGTCGGCCTGAATTCCAAAGTCCTGGGTCCTGCGTCGCCTGCTGTCACCCCTTCCCTGATGTCAGGTCATCATGGGTATAAAAGAAGCAGCCGACACTTTTCTTTAGTCTTTCTTGCGCGGTGCCCGAAGCAGAAGCAGTTCGCAAGTGCTGGTCGGCCGACTCCTGAGATTTTCGTGTTCGAGTTTCAGATCCGAAGTCTTCAATAAAGCTAAGTACCCCGTTGGGGAAACTTTTTTCTTGCTCCAGACCGATGTCAGAAAAAGTCAATAATTGTATTTCTTGTGGAAAGCAAATACCTCATAAGGACTTTCATTCTTACTGTATTCCTTGCCTAGGCCTGATCACAATGTTTCTGGTTGTCTGTTTTGTGCTAGATTTAACCAACGCACTATTAAGCGTCGTGTATGATTTTGCTTTAAACTATTTTGGACGCCGGTTTAATTATCCAGAAATGTCGGATAGCCATCCGACTACCGGAGTTCACAAAAAACGCAAAGAAAAGGAGAGAGATAGACAACCGAGGCCCAAAACCGACGCCGAAGCTTCTCCTAAGCCAGTCGCCATTTCTCAGTGAGGCGCATTCGCAGCCCCTGAAGCCCGCTGCTTTAGAGTCGCAGGCCACAACAGACTCCCATGTGGAGTTGGCCATGCCACTGGAAACTCAAGGTATTGGAGCCTCGGATACTATTCCTTCAGATGGGTCCGGAGCTGCTGAGCAGGCACCGGCTTCTGAGGGTGTATTCAGACCTAATCATCTCTACATTAAACTGACTTCAGCTTCAAAGGCAAAGGCTAAAACACCATCTAAAGCAAAGAAACAAACTCAATAGCCATGTGGACAGGCCTCTATGCCCAAAAATCAGGTGCTGAAAATGGCTGAAGACTTGATTACCTTGATCAAGGGTTCCCATCCCGGCATAGGCAAGAGACTATGATTCTTCAGATCAGGTTTCTATTCTTCTGATTCCTCTTCTGATCAGGAATATGCTCTTCCCCCCATGAGGATTCTGATGCTGAAGAATCTACACCTTCAGCTTCACCTCCAGAGGACTATTCTTTTTGGGAAACCTTGCATACCATGAGGGAGCATTTCCACTGGGAGAGCCAAGATTTTTCAGAATCTAAAAAGAGGCTCAGGGATTTCCTTTTACTACCTCAACACAGGCCACTAGCCATTCCACCTGTGTTAGACATTGTAGATGATGTGTTTTCGGAGTCTAGTCTTACCCCTCACTAATTACCTCCAGCTCCTGTTAAGCTTGACAGATATTACAGGGTTCCTGACTCTCATAAATTCATTTTCAAAAACCCTGCTGCAGACCCAGAAACTATTTCACAGAGTCCCAAAGGAGTTAAGGCTTCCGCTGTAAAAAAAAAAAAAAAAAAAAAAAAAAAAAAAAACAACCCTACCCCCTCTGACAGAGATTCTAGGGCACTGGATAGATGGGGAAAAAAGGTTTACACATCTGCTACCTTGGCTATAAGGGACTTAAACTGTCAGTTTCATATGCTCAAATATCAGCAACATGTTATGGCATTGTTTAAACAGAAAATGTTATTAAACTCCGAATGTACAGAAAATGTTATTAAACTCCGAATGTACAGAAAACAAGGAAATGCAGGATTTATTGCGTGCAGCTGAATAAGTTGGAAAGCATACTTTGCAATGTGGTTTTGATTCTTTGGAGGCCTCCTGCAAGGGCCGCAGTTACGGGTTCTGTAATTAGGAGGCATGCTTGGTTAAAGGAACAAAATCTGCCTGATCATGTCAAAGTTAAATTATTAGATGCACCTTTACAGCATGATACTTTGGTGTTAAGGCAGAAGAGGTGTTAAAGAAAATGGAGGACAAAGCTAAATCTCTGCAAACTGTCAAAGATTTTTTACAAGTACAGCCACCTAGGTTTAGTAGACACTGGCCTACAAAGAATTGGTCCTTTCCTGTGTCGGACAGACCTCAAAGGGGCAGATCCAGATGTCCTAGAGGCAGATCCCAGGTGCAAGGTTCATATAGGTCAAAGCAATGGGGTGCTTCTACCTCCAAAGTTGGAGAAGACAAATCACAACCATACAGGAAACAGTCCCAATGACTTCCCCCTGCCTGCACCAAGCACTTATCTCCTAGCAGCACCCTTAGGGGGAAAATTCGCACTTTTTTCTCAAAATTGGCACATTATAACCCAGGACAAGTGGGTTCTAAATATCGTGTCACAAGGGTACAAGTTCCATTTCCATACCCTGCCAAAGGCAAACGGCTGGCCAGATCTGCCAAAAAATCAATAGGCAGAGGCACAAAAACAAGTCTCATCCCTCATGGACTTGGGGGCCATTCAACATGTACCAGAGCAAGAGCAGGGACAAGGATTTTACTCAAGACTGTTCTTGGTACCCAGAAAGGACAAGGCCTGGAGACCAATACTGGACCTATCTATTCTGAACACATTCCTGGACATGCCAAAATTCAAGATGTTGACTTTGCAACAGCTTCTGCCTATGTTGGGCAAGAACGCTTGGCTTGTGACTCTAGACCTAAAAGAGTGATACCTGCATGTCTCAGACAATTATGCAGAAGATACCTCAGATTCAAGGCTGGCTCAATGCATTACCAATTCTCTGCACTGCCCTTTGTAAAGACCCTGGGCGCAGTAGTTAAGCCAAAGTGCCTGGCACCAGTAATTGCATTCTGTAAACAAAGAGGAATACAAATATATCCTTACTTGGACGACTGTCTAATTCATGCAGAGAACAAGGACATTCTTCTACAGCATCTGGTGTTTGTGAAAAGACTTCTAACATGCCTAGGGTACACAGTCAATGAAAAGAAATCAAAACTAGTACCCTCTCAAGAGATAATATTCCTGGGTGCAAGCTTAGATACAACTGCCCAGATGGCTTTACCTCATGCCAGACAAACAAAGGCAACTGACTATTTCAAAATGTTGGCAACAAAGGCCCAGTTATCTGCAAGAAAAATTCTGCAGGCTTTGGGCTTCATGGCATCCTGCATCCTTCTAATTCCATATGCAAGACTGCATATGAGGAAACTTCAATGATACCTAAAAAGTGTTTGGACTCAACATTGCCACAGCCTGGAAACAAATGATTACTCTCATTCCCTGCCTGCAACAGGAGTTCCGATGGTGGGCAAAAGCTTGCCACCAAAACAAGGGACAGCCATCCACATTACCCCCAGCCAGGCAGACACTAGCAACGGATGCATTAGATTATGCCTGGGGGGCCCACATGGCAGGAAGATGCATTCAGGGCACATGGTCCTCAAACCAAATGCATCTACATATCAATTAAAAAGAGATGCTAGCTGTTCAAAATGCCCTGACAGCCTTCAAGTACCTACTTCATCCGGGGCAACTACTGATAGACAGCACCATGGTCATGTGGTATATAAACAAGCAGGGGGGCACACATTCTTACCCCCTTTGCAGACTAGCCATGACTTTGTGAGACACAGCATTGACGTACCAAGCACATCTGCAGGCACAATTCCTGCCAGGAAAGAAAAATACTCTGGAAGACGAACTAAGCAGAAACCTCATGGATCCCCACGAGTGGCAGCTGGATCCACAAGTCTTCAACATGATAAAAAGGAAATGGAGATGCTTGGACATAGATCTAGTTGCCTCCCCTCACAACTACCAACTAAAAAGATTCTGCACAAGGACTTATCACAGACGACCATGGAAAGTGGACGCCCTATCTTTCAGTTGAAAAAAGCTATCAGTATATGCCTTTCCCCACTGCTTTTGCTCCCCAAAGTACTCCTAAAGGTCAGACAGGAGAAGCCAAAGATGATACTGATTGCCCCAGACTGGCCCCGCCAGTACTGGTATCCAATCCTAAGGAACTTGTCTCAGTGCCCAGCTTGGACCTTACCTCAAATACCTCCTCTACTGTCCCAGCAAAACAATCAGATCCTGCACAGCCAACTCAGGACTTTAAACCTGGCAGCATGGCGGATAATGTAGTCATACAAAACACACCTCTTAGTAAAGCTGTGATGGATGCCATTTTAGAAGCCACAAGGCCTAGTACTAGAAAATCTTATGCTGGAAAATGGAAGAGATTCTGTGCTTGGAACCAGGCACAAGGAACTGATACAGCTGTTCCAAATATTACTCAGATTTTGCAATACTTAACTGAGACAAAGGCCTATCTTTTTCATCTATTAAAATTCATGACTCTGCCATTTCGGCTCATTACAATACAGAGCCACCAATCTTCTCATCCCTTATTAAAGCAGTACCTTAGAGGAGCCAAAAATTTAAGGCCTTCAAGGAGATCACCAGTGCCTGCATGGGACCTCAACTGTGTCTTGGAAAAACTCACCCTGCCTCCTTTTGATCCAGCTGCTACTGCTGATATAAAGTTTTTATCTTGGAAAACAGCTCTGCTCCTAGCAATAACTTCTGCAAGACGAGTTTCAGAGCTACAGGCACTCATGGCTGTGGAACCCTTTATCATTTTTTATCCAGAGAGGGGGTCTCTGAGGACAAACCCAACATTTATGCCTAAGGTGGTGCCCGGTGTGGCTCTTAACCAAACGATTCATCTGCCAACTTTTTATCCAAATCCACAGAACAAGGGGGAGAGAATTCTGCATTCTTTGGATGTACACAGACAGCTTAGATTCTACTTGGACAGAACCAAAGTTTTCAGAAAGACAGAGCAATTACTAGTGACATGCTGCAGGATCACAAGGAAAGGCCATCACAAAGTGGATAGGCCACTGCACTCATTTCTGCTACTTACACCATGGCAAGCCAGTGCCTAAAGGCATTAGGCCACATTCAACCAGAGCTGCAGCCACTTCAGCAGCCATTCTCAGGGGAGTACCAACAAAGGACATTTTAGAGGCTGCTACTTGGAATTCAGTGCACACCTTTACAAAGCACTATCATCTGCCACTGTACTCTAAATCCAGGGCAGGTTTTGCCACTGCAGTTCTGCAGGGCCTCATAACCGCTGCTAATGCTGTTTAGCTCCAGCCTGCCAACCATAGCTTTGGGACTCTACCCAAATGTAATGACTGCAACAGTGAAACACTAAGAACATATTACAGTTGTGTACACTTACCATAAATGTAGATGTTCGAGTGTATTCACTGTTGAAGTCCAGGTTACCCACCCGCCATCCCCCTTTCTTCTGATGGAACCTATCTTTCCTTCTCTGATTTATATAACCTATGTGGTGTATTTCTTGTAGATGAAGGTAAAGTTTATATTGGTGCATGTGTTTTTATATATATGAATTTTGGCTACCCATTTAGGGGGCACCTGACATCTGGGGCAAGAAAAACTAAAGAAAATGGCGTTGGCTGCTTTTTTATACCCCTGATGTCAGGGAAGGGGCGACAGCAGCCAACGCAGGACCCAGGACTTTGGAATTCAGGCTGACTGAGGGCAACCTGCCTGCAGGATTACCCATATGTAATGACTGCAACAGAGTGAATACACTCTAACATCTACATTTATGACAAGTGTACACAACTGTACTTTTTTGGCTAGGCATATCCCTTTGACTTCATGGACAAAGTTTTTCAAGAGGTTTCATATATGAGGTGTGAAGGTAAATTTAAACCCCTCCTTAGTAAAGACAGAAATGAAAAGAATATTTCCCCTGATAATTCTATATCTATTAGGGTCAATGAGAGCTATGCTTGTTCTTACATTTTCTGTTTATCACCAGGAAATGTATAGTATTTTGAAGAATTGGTGTGTTTTTCATGGGCAAGAAGGCATTTTGAGCAAGATAGGAAGGGAGCCTCATGTTACATTTAGAATGTCAACTATCAAAAACCTCTTGGAAAAGGAGACTTGTGTTGCTCCTTCAAGTAGTGGTCTACGTGCCACGAAGTGTGGGTTTTGTGCCCAATGTAATTTTATTCTATGTTCAGATAAAATTAAAATCGGCTATACCACTATTAAACCCAAGGGTAAATATTCTTGTCACACCTTAGGGGTGGTTTATGCGGCTTTTTGCATTAATTGTAAAGGTTTTTATATTGGTAAAACTAAAAGACGGTTCAAAGAAAGAATATGTGAACACCTGAGGGACATTATAATTTGTAATAACACGATTGCCCTATTTAATCATATTGATAAGTTTCCTGAGCGTAAACTCAAATTTTTAGTATTAGAAAAAGTGTTACAAGTCCTTATGTGGGGGTCCTTGGGAAGACTACCTTGAGTTCAGGGAATTGTGGTGGCAAGTAAGGTTAAATGCACTCACTTTCCCTGGACTAAATGACCGCTTGAACTTCAGCAGATGTTAAGTTGTCCAATCTCAACTTCCTTCTTGCTGGATGGATTCAGAGCCGATCCTCAGCTCCAACTCGGCCACTTACTATAGCTCGAGAGCTCTCTACTGGCTCAGGGCTACCCCTTATCCCAGAATGCCCAGCGCCAGCTACCCAGATCTCGTCTGCCGCTTCAGCTGCGAGGTTCCGTCAATACTGGCTCAGGCTTAGTATAACCTTTTTTCTCTTCTTAGAATTCAATAATTTACTTGAAAGGTAGTATTTCTTCACTGTTTTATAGTAGTTTGTAAGTTTAGTCCTAAACCCCTTATCTCGTCCTTTGCTGTGTTTTTTGTGCTGTATTGGCCGTCGCTTCTTAGTTGCTAGGCCTTCTGTTTCTAACTTAAACTAGTTCAGGTAACGGAGTCCCCCCCCCCCCCTTACGGACAGCTGTTTAAGTTAGAGGCTCTCCTTTTAAGGCTTTTATCAATTTAATTTTTATTATTGCAGTGTGTCTGTGTGATGCTTCCTTCTTTTTTCATAGTATGTTCAAGGAAGTTAAAAACCTCAGGGTTCAAAAAGTGTGACTCATGCTGTCAGAAGATGTCTCTGACAGATGGGCACACTAGTTGTGTTTATTTCTTGGAGGCTCTGCACCTGCAGGACTCTTGTGCTATTTGTCATGCCTTTAGTCCAAGGTTCCTGCAGGAGCGGCAAAACAAGCTTATCCTCTGTGGATTATTAAAACAGGATTCTCCGGCTAAAGCATCTCAGCCAGTGAAACCTTTGAAAACCAGTCAAGCCGTCGGCTCCATATTCCGAACCGACTTGTGAGCTTGGCAAACCAAGTGTGTCGGTGTCGACTGGCACCGACAAGATTACCCCTCCCTCGCCTCCCAACTGTTACTTCTGAGCCGCCTCAGAGTAACAAAAGAGATAGGTCTCTTTCTTTGTAGCCGATTTGCTTGGTACCACAATTACCATTACTCCAAAGCAAGTCCAGTCATCGCTCATCTTTCCACTCCTCTCAATCCTCTTTTATCGGATCAGGATGTGGAGAGTGTGGTCAGTAGGTTGCTAAAATTACAGGCCCTTGCTAAAATGCTTTCGAGCCCACCTCGAGGCTTTGGCTCCATCTGCTTCGATTTCACCTCTGAATATACTTGGTACGGAGCTGTAGTCCATGGACGCTCAGATTGCGGTTCCTTCTTCTCCGATGACATCCTCATCGGCTCCGACTACCTCGATTGTTCCTCCCATTGAGATATCTGGGTGCCGAAGTTTCTCTCATGTGCTCCGAGGGGGGGAAATGCATCGGTCCCTTGTCCGACCCCGCTCTCCCTCTTGGAGCGTCTGCTCAGTTCAGCTCTGCTCCCACATCAGCCTTGGAGCCATCTCCCTCGGCACAGGGTGGTATTCCCATCTCTTCGGAGCTGGAGCCCTCCTTGTTTTGAGACCGTGATGCCTTCGAGGTCATGCGGAGAGTGCTGTCCCTACAGGCAGCTCCACTATCGGCTCGGTCCCCCTTGGTGCCTATGACAACCTCTGCTCCTCCTCCATCCCCAAAGCATAGGGAACCTATTCCCCAGGACAAGATCCTACAGCTGAGGGAGCTTCAGAGGGATCTCCTAAAAGAGCTTGGAGATGCTCTACAAGATCCTACTGCTGAGGGAGCTTCAGCCAGGGTAGCTACCCTGCTTGCGACTCTTAATTCGATATTCAACTTCTCCATGAGGCTTATTTCATAAGCAACCGATGGAACGAGTAGAGCTGCGGGAACAGGAGTAGCTCTTAGGAGACATTCTTGGCTGTGGCTGTGTCAGTTTGCGGAACCTTTGAGTGTCCTTCACCAATACCCCCTTTGATGGCTCCTCTCTTTGGGCCTCAGGTGAAAGACGTGCTTACCAGGTGCCAGCAGGAAGGCAAGATGCTCTCTGATGTCGGAGTCCGTATTTCCACTTGTACCAGACCATACCCAAAAGGTCAGAAGGGTGGAAAGATGTGGTTTCGGAAATCCCAGGGACCTTTTCCTGATGTACATGGTGCATTTTCCCCCAGGGGCAGAGGGGGAAATAACTATGGCAGACGCTGCCCTCGTGGCAGAGGGGGTCCACAAAATCAGGGTGATAGAGATACGTTCTCTTCCAAACCCTGTCAACATCCCTGAAAGGATGCCCAACTTCTCAGCTCTGGAGGCAGTCGTGGGAAGGCTTTCATTGTACTCAACCGTCTGGCAAAACATTACAAAAGACAAATGGGTATGTCCGGAGGTTACAAGATTCCCTTTTATCAACCTCCTTTTTTTTTCAAAAAAATCCATCCCAGATGTTCCACCCAATCTAAGGGATCAGGCAGTCACAGAAGTTTCAAAACTGCTAGAAAGAAGAGCCATCCAAGAAGTCCCCACAGACCAAGTAGGATCTGGAACTTACTCAAGATTCCTTTTAGTGCCCAAAAAGACAGGGGACTGGAGACCAGTTCTGGATTTCAGCAGGTTAAACAAGTCTATACAAAAAGAAAAGTTCCGAATGGTAACACTGCAGTCCATTCTCCCCTTTCTGGGTTAGGACAATTGGATATGCTTTGTAGATCTTCAGGATGCGTACTGTCATATAAAATGGACAGGCTGTCCAGGAGATTCCTACTCTTCCGGCTAGGGGCAGTCATTACCAATACAGAGCTCTGCCCTTTGGTCTCACCACAGCCTCCAGGGTGTTTACCAAATGCATGGCAGTAGTCACGGCTCACCTGAGACGTCAAGGATTCCAGGTGTTTCCTTATCTGGACGACTGGCTCTTCACTGCTACCACTAGGCAACAGCTTATAGAAGCATGAGATTACACCATCATATCCTGTGCTCAACTAGGCATCACTATAAATCTCGAAAATTCTGCCTTGTTGCCCTGTCAATCTATTACTTACATAGGAGCAGAGCTAGACACAAGAAAAATGATTGTAAAATTGCCTCAGGAAAGAATTTCCATTATTCAAAAACAGGTGTCACTTCTGAGGAGCAAAAAAATTCAAGTCAAATATGTTCTTCAAGTTCTAGGGTCCATGGCAGCAGCCGTTCTTCTAGTCCCCTTGGCACGCTTTCACATGAGAATCCTTCAGTGGCTTCTTTTCACAGAATGTTTTTCCAGGAATTACCCATATCTCACATGATGCTAATTACTGAATCTTGCAAAAGACACTTTTCCTGGTGGATGGTCTCCCCACTAGTTTCTCAGGGCAGACCTTTCATGGAACCCCATCCGGTTGCCACAGTGACCACTGACGCTTCCCTGATAGGGTGGGGGCGGGC
Source organism: Protopterus annectens (assembly GCF_019279795.1). NCBI lineage: Eukaryota > Metazoa > Chordata > Ceratodontiformes > Protopteridae > Protopterus > Protopterus annectens. The sequence goes on from NC_056739.1 coordinate 224,028,219, forward strand.
ATTGTCTAGGCAAGACAGTCCAAGGCACTTGGCATCCTCACGAGTACCACTTGCACATCAACGTCCTGGAGATGAGAGCGGTGCTCCTAGCATTGCAAGCTCTTCAAGACTCTCTCCCTGCCTGAACTGTTGCAGTACAGACGGACAATATGTCAGTAGTTTGGTACATCAACAAATAGGGTGGAACGAGAGGCCCTCAGACTGTGGCAATTGGCGATTTCCTCCCAACGTTTTCTGATAGCAACGCATATCCGTGGGACATCCAACGTAATAGCGGGCAGGCTCAGCAGGGCTATCCTCATGCCTCACAAGTGGTCTCTGAAACAGGAAATTGCGGATCTTATTTTCCGCAAGTGGGGCCAGCCTTGCTGCGATCTCTTTGCCTCTTCCCTCAACAACAAATGCAGCAACTACATCTCCCTTGTTCCTCCTCCAGGTCAGGCACCCAGAGATGCCCTAGTCCATGATTGGCCTCAGGGACTCCTTTATGCATTTTCCCCTTCCCTGTAATTCCAAAAGTCATTCAGAAAGTAAAATCATCGGTTTACAGAATGATCCTCATTGCCCCCTATTGGCCTCGACAGATTTGGTTTCCGTTCCTTCACCCCCACCTTCTAGCTCAGCCTTGGATTCTGGACCCAGTACCGGACATCTTGATTCATCAATCAGGCGGGCTGCACCAATCCTTCCAATCTCTCAAGCTTCACAGCTTGGTTACTTCACTTCCAATCCTAGCCAGGCTCCCCAATATTCCCCAGCAGTGCATGAGATTCTTGTTTCCTCTCATAAGACAAATACAAGGAAAGTCTATGCTAGCAAATGGAAAAGATTGAATTGCTAGGCAGATTCCAGGAATTTGGATCCTTTTACAGCTCCTGTACACAAAATTTTGGATTTCCTAGCAGAACTGTTTCAATCTGGTGCAGCTGCTGCTACCATCAGAGTACAACTAGCTGCCATTTCAAATTTTCATGTCTGAGTTTCTAACTCCAGCATAATGTGTCTCAAACTCTGTAAGGCCTTCATGAGGGGTACATCTCTACTTAGACCCTCAGTGAAAGAGCCACTTCCACCTTGGGATCTCAATTTGGTTCTTGCCTCCTTGATACTGCCACCCTTTGAACCAGCAGCACCATGTTCCTTGAAGTTTCTCTCTTGGAAAACTCTTTTCTTAGTTGCTATTACTTCTGCCAGACGTGTTTCAAAACTTCATTCACTATGCGTTTGCCCTCCATACCTAGTTTTTCACAAAGACAGGGTTTCTCTGGGAACTAATCCATCTTTTCTACCTAAAGTTTGTTCGGACCACAATCTGAATCAATCCACTGAACTCCCTGTTTTTTTCCCTAATCATTCCAACAAGGCAGAATACAAATTACACTAATTGGATGTGCATAGACAACTGTGTTTCTATCTTCATAGAACTACAGAAATGAGAAAATCAGATCAGTTGTTCCTTTCATTTGCTAACAACAAACAAGGCCTTCTAGTTTCTAAAGTAACATTGTCAAAATAGTTATTGGACACCATCGTCCATACCTCCCATTTGCGTCAAAAAGATCTTCCAACAAAACCCAAAGGTTATTCAACCAGGTCAGTAGCTACTTCGGTAGCATTTCCATCTAGATTGCCCATAGGCTCAATTTGTGCAGCAGCTATTTGGGCAGATCCTCATACATTCATTTCTCATTACAAAGTGGATGTGGTCTCACAGGGCAGAGCTTCCTTTGGTTCCATGATTCTGAAGAGTCTGTTCCAATGAGCCACCCAGGATTGAGGTGCTAGGGACGCTGTCCCATCCAGCAAGAATAAAGGCAAGATTGGACACCGAAACATAAAGAAGTTATGTACCTACCATAACGTTCCGTGTTAGTTGTCCATCTCTTCTTCCCCCTTTCTCGAGGATTGAGATGAGTTTCTCAATGGTTTCACTGGCTAATTTGTTTTATTAGTTGTTTCTCAACCAAACCATGACAATTAACTGTATATCCAGGTTTATTAATGAATTATCTTCTATAATTACGTCTAGTGTGAGCTGTCTCAAACGAGATCTGGGTAGCTGGTGCTGGGCATTCTGGGATAAAGGGGTAGCCTCGAGCCAGTAAAGAGCTCTTGAGCTATAGTAAATGGCCGAGTCAGAGCTGAGGATCAGCTCCGAACCCATCCAGCAAGAAGGAAGGCGAGATGAAGGACAACTAACATGGAACGTTATGGTAGGTTCATAACTTCTTTTTTGTTAAAGTTGCTCTCTTTCAAGACTCTATGTGGTAGCTTTTGCTTTATTATTATTTATTACTATTTTTTACTTTAGTTTCTTCCTTGCAATTTTGATATATTATACTACTTTTTATACATTTCATCCATCAATTTCCCTTTGAGGAGTTGTTTACGATTAATTGTTTTATAAAGTATATTAATGTGTTTTACTAACAGTTTTTTCATATTTATATATTTTTCTACATATTTTTATGCACATGGCACTAACTTTTTAATTGTATCAGCAGTAGAAATGGCTCTATGTAGCTTTTACACTTGTTTTGATGAAGTCAGCTGATTAGGCTGACGGAAGCGCCTAACCATGTGGTTCTCGAATAATTTGTTCGTGTCAGAGAATTTGTCCGAGGAGTTTTTTTTTTTTTTTTACTTTTGTTTTGTTTTGTATTGGTAAAACTTACTCTTACCCCCTTTGAACCAGCTGCTGCAACGGAGTTGAATTTCCTCTCTTGGAAAATAGCTTTACTTATAGCCATCACTTCAGCAAGAAGAGTGTCTGAACTGCAGGCCCTTATGGTAGTGGAACCCTTCGCTGTATTCCATGCTGACAGGGTTTCCCTCAGGACTAACCCATCTTTTATGCCCAAGGTGGTGTCTAGCGTGGCTTTAAACCAGTCCATTAATTTGCCTACTTTTTTCCCTAATCCTCAGAATAAAGGGGAAAGGATACTGCATTCTCTGGCTGTGCACAGACAGCTTAGATTCTATTTTGACAGGACTAAGCCTCTCAGAAAATCTGACCAGCTGCTAGTCAGCTTTGCTGCAGGGGCAGAGGGGGAAGGCCATTTCAAAGCAAACCATTTCCAAATGGATAGCGCACTGCATCCATTTCTGTTACGAGCACCATAGAAAACCTACCCCACAAGGGGATAAGAGCACATTCCACTAGAACTACATCTACTGCATTTCTCACAGGAGTCCCTACCAGGGAAATCCTGGAAGCTGCAACCTGTAGCTCTGTACACACTTGCACCAAGCATTACCTTTTGCCTGTCTTTTCTTAATCCAGAGCTGGATTTGCCACAGCAGTCTTACAGGGCCTGATTGCCATCCCTAATGCTTCCTAATCTACCTCCACCCTTCCTTAGCTTTAGGAATCAACCCAAATGTGATGAGTGCAACAATGAAACACGAAGAACATAGTACAGTTGTGTACACTTACCATAAATGTAGATGTTAGTGTATTCACTGTTGCAGTCCTGGTTACCCTCCCTCCAGCCCCCTGATGTCTTTGCTTTCACCTATCCTTTTTGTTTTGGCACATCTTATATTATGTGTATTTGCTTTTTGCTAGGGGTATTCCACACCATATATTTGCTTTGTATTGTGGGCTTACCTGACATCTGGGGCAAGAAAAAGTGAAGTAAAGGCGTCGGCTGCATGTTTTATATCCCTGACGACATGGAAGAAGCAACAGCATCCGCTGCAGAAATCCGAAGACTGTGGTACACAAGCTGGCTGAGGTCTACTTGCAGGCAGATAACCCAGATGTGATGACTGCAACAGTGAAACACGAAGAACATCATACAGTTGTGTACACTTAACATAAATGTATATGGTCGAGTGTATTCACTGTTGCAGTCCTGGTTTCCCTCCCTCCATCCCGCTCTTCTTTCTTCTCTCTCATTACAAGGGACATTTTGGTATTTACTTTCTACTGCTGGGGTTCTTCCACCAGAACCTGGCTCCCACAGGTTAGGGCAAGAAAAACTGATGTAATGGTGTCGTCTGCCTTACTTTATACTACTGATGGCCTGCCGTCAGTCCTGAAACGACAGTAACCGATGCAGAAATACTAAGCCTTTGGTATTCGGGCCGGCTGAGGACTACCCTGGCAGGGATAACCCATATGTGATGACTGCAACAGTGAATACACTCGAGCATCTACATTTATGGTAAGTATACACAACTGTACTTTATCGTTAGCCGATGTCTGCTAAGAAGGGCAAATGCCATTGCGGGAGTCAGATACTGCATAAAGATATGCACGACTGTTGCTTTTATCTAGGGAAGGAACATGACCATACTGCTTGTTCTGTCTGCCAATCTTTTGTTCCGAGAACCCTTGTTAGCAGTCTGGCTGCCCTCAACTTATATTTAGAGAATCACCGACTCCTGAATCGGCCATTCTGACTGAACCACCGTGGAAAAAGGCCAAAGTTTCCAGGCCTATTTCCATTGCCTCTCTGCAATCAAACGTCCCACCAGCTTCTGATATAGGGGTTGAGGGACATCCGATAGAACAGTCTACTTCAGCCGCTCCCACCAAGGATGTCGCTTCAGAAGTAATGGCCTGCGTGTCCTCTGAGACAGACGTCGGTCCCTACCGATTTTGAGGGGGAACCAGAAACAGTTGGTTGACTGACCAGAACGCCATTACCTGAAAGCCAGGCTCCAGGACCCAGGCCTTCTCCCAGATCTACACCTTCTAAGCGAAAACAGAAAACCAAACACTTAACACCTACCCCAGAAGCAGTCCCAGACTGGCAATCATTTACCAACTCCTTGATGCAGGCTTTTATGACTCCTAGGCCCAGTCCACAACCACAACCTCTTCCCCTCCACTATTTCCAGTGCTTAGTCTTAGGCCTGTCTCTGCCACTTCTCTCCCTTTGCCTACTAGCCAAGAAGGAGAGGAGGATTTAGAACCTTACTAATCTTCTGACGAGTCTATTTCTTATGCCTCTTAAATTGCCTCCCCTCTGGAATGCTATTCCTCAGAAGAGAAATCCATTGAAGGGGACTCCCCACCAGAGGATAATACCTTTCGGGAAACAATTACAAAGATGAAAGACTACTTCAAATGGGATGCTACCCAGGTGACTGACACTCAGAGCAGGTACTTTGAACTCCTTCAAGTGGAAGCACCCTCCCCATCAGCCAATCCCACCTGTCTTGCCTGCCTTTCTGGATGCTTTCAGCTCTGCATCCAAGAATCCAGACTCACATCCACCCGCCCCTAAGAGACTGGACAGGTTCTACAAAGTGTTTGATGACCAAAGATTCTTAGTTAAGCCTCCCCTGGCAGACCCTGCAGTAATTGCAGTTTCCCCTGACAAGCAATCTAGACTTGATTCCTTCAGCATCTCTTTTGCCCACTGATAAGGATAGCAAAAGCATGAACAGGATTGGGGGGAAAGTGTCCACCTCCTCCACCCTGGCCTTCCAAGCTATCAATTACCAAGTACACATGATAAAATATGCCCTGACCTAATTTCAGAAGCTTCTAATCTCTTGGCTGCCACCCCTGACTGCCCTACCAAAACTGAGAGCATCTAAATTGTCCCTGGCTTCTCAGGTAGCTAGACATTCCATTAGGTGCAGTTATGATGCTGCAGAGGCCTCTGCTAGGTCTGCAGCTTCTGCTTTAGTCCTCCGCAGATACTCTTGGCTTCACCTCCAACCACTCCCTGAGTATTTCAGATCTAAAATTCTGGATGTCCCATTAGACCGTAACCTCTTGTTGGGCAAACAATCTGCTGAACTTTTTAAAAACCTGTAGGAGTAAAGTAAGGAGCTTAGGGACAACAAACATTTGCTTGTCTCCTTTTCCTAAGTACTACAGGAATTATCCTGCAAAGACTTCTTTTGTCAGGATAACTCCATCTGGCACCCCCTCCTTTACCAGGCACAGGAGAGGAACTATGAGGCAAACCTACTCCAGACCAGTTACCTTACAACCTACTCCAAGACAGCCTTTTCAGGATAGAAGTGCACCCAGCAATGCGTGACTGCATTGCCCATCTACCTTTGTCAGCCCGCCTCCCTCACTGCCTCCCCTTTTGGAAAACCGTCCCTTCAGACCACTGGGTACTGACTATCATTTAAAATGATAATTTCCTTTCTTGGAAGGAAAAACTCATCCCAAGGCCCATCCCCTTTCCCTCAAAAAATCAAATCCTCCTCATTCCTCACATTCTACTAGACTTAAGATTAGGAACAATAGAACCTGTCCCTACAGGGCAGGATAGAAAAGGATTTTACTCAAGACTCTTTCTGTCACCCAAAAAAGATGGGCCTTGGAGACCAATACTAGATGTATCCTTCCTAAACCGATTCCTAAAAGTACCATCATTCAGGATGCTATCCCTTCAAACTCTTCTCCCTTTAATCCTAACCCATGCCTACATGGCCACTCTAGATCTAAAGGAGGCTTATCTCCATGTTCTCATAAAACCTTCCAACAGAAAATTCTTACATTTTACTGGACCCTGCTCTCGTTTTCAGTTTACAGCTTTCCCCTTTGGTTTGTCTACTGCACCCAGGGTATTAACTAAATGCTTAGCCCCAGCCATTGCTTACTGCAGGTCCAAAGGTGTCTAAATCTATCCCACCTAGACGACACTACTCCTAGCAGAAACGGAAGACCTCCTCCAAAATTATCTCTGTTTCACCCTCAACTTAAACAAATCCTCCTTACTCCTGCAGAAAGACAAAATCTTTCTGGGCTGCAGGATCAGGACAGACCTGATGTGACCTTTCCTTTCCCAGGGCAAAGTCCTGTCACTCTCCAGTAATTTCCAAAACCTTCTACTAGCTCCTCGGACATCTGCAAGACAATTCTTGCAATTGCTGGGGGCTAATGGCAACCAGCATCCCTATGCTTCCCCTAGCAAGAGTGCACATGGGAGAGTTCCAGTATTGCCTGAAAAACGTGATCACAACTTCAACATTCCCTAAAGCAACAAATTCCTATTCTGTTCTGCCTCAAAACAGAACTAAGGTGGTGGATTCAACAAATCCTTCACAACCTGGGACTTGACTTCAACCCACCCACCCAACTTGTGCATACAGATGCATCAGACCTAGGGTGGGGGAGCCACCTTCAAAGTTTTCAGGGTACAGGAGGCATGGAATCCTACCCTTCAAAGAAGCATATAAATGTAAGGGAAATGACTGCAGTTCTTCTGGCCTTGGAGGCTTTTCTTCCTATTCTCCAACTGGGCCCCCTTCAGATATTCACAAACACCACCACAGTAATGTGGTATCTCAACAAACAAGGAGGGAACCAGAGCTTACCTCCTGTGCAGGATAACTATACAAATTTGGGACCTTGCCTCCAAGTGCAACTTGCCCCCTGCAGGCCTCATACATCCCACTCTCAGGTCAACAAACAAGCAGATGTTCTCAGCAGATCACCCTCTCTACAGCACTCGTGGATGTTGAACAAGGAGACCTTTCTAGACATTGTACACCAGTGGGACACACCAAGTGGATCTGTTTGCCTCCTTCCAGAACAGACAGTTGAACAAATTCTGCACCAGGAATCACTTTCCACTTGCCTGGAGGGTAGATGCCTTCAGCGTTCCATGGAAGGGACTGTTTCTATACGCTCTTCCACCCTTCCCACTTATCCAAAAGGTCTTACTGAAAATCAGGAAGGACGCACCAAAAATCTTGTGGGTGACTCCCTTCTAGCCATGGCAACACTGGATATACTTCATGTTTCACTGTTGCAGTCATCATTTGTGAGTTATCCCTGCTGGGGTAGCCCTTGACCAGCCTGAATACCAGAGTAAAGGTTGTCCCTCCTGTGTTGGTGGCAAGTCGCCACGGACTGATGTCAGATCGTCAGTGGTGTAAAGCAAGGAAGCCGATGCCATTACATCAGTCTTTCTTACTGTGGAGCTCGAAGCAGAAGCGGTTTGCATGTGTGTCAGTTTGCCGCTGCCAGAGTGAAGTAGAAACTAAACTAAAACTAAGCACCTTGTTGGGGATCTTTTTCTTTCAGTAACCGATGTCCAAAAAAGTAAATAATTGTCTCTACTGTGGAAAACAAATACCACACCAAGACTTCCATAATATCTGTGTGTATCCTGTTTAGGCCCAGACCACGACCTCCTCGGATGTTGGTTCTGCGCTCTTTTTAACAGTAGGACCATCCACCGTAGAGCAGAATTTGTATCTATACATTTCAAAAACAGTCCGCAGTACGAAATGACGTCCGTTGGTCAGCATCCAATGGATATCCCCAACAAGAGGAAAGGCAAAGAAAGGGACAGACCACAAAAAGTTAGGTCTTCAGACAATTTTTACCTGAAGTCAGCCACTAGCACAGCAGAATTCAGTGAGGCGCCTACGCAGCCCCTGAAGACTGCCGTACAACCATCGCTGGCCTCTACCGAGACCCATTCGGAGTTCGGCACGCCGCCAGATCAGACTACACCTGCCGAGTTTTCAGTTGTTGGCCCCGCAGTTGGGTCCGGAGCTGCTCTGCAGGCACTAGCTTCTGAGTCGTCCTTTCAGATAACTGACGCCATACAAAGACTGGCCACACTGACGGCCGCAGCCACACTTGGGCCCATTGAAGCATTGAGGCCTAAAAGCAAGGCCACTCCAAGAAAAACAATTCTTAGTCACCATCTACCGCCGGCCTAGCCTGCTCTGTCATGACCGCTTCTTAAGATGGCTGAGGATCTAATCACACATCAGAGGTAACCAGACTTCCCCAGCCAAAAGAAAAAGGGACCTTTCCCCAGAGATTCTCTTAGAACCTTACACTGAAGAATCAGACTTTTTGGACTTTGACTATGAACAGCAGCCTCTTGCCACTTTTGAGGATTCTGATGCAGAGGAATCCATCCCATCTGCTTCCCCCCCTGAGGACCTATCATTTGGATAGACCTTACACACCCTCAAGGAACACTTCCATTGGGAAGCTGAGGACTACCCCCAGTCTAAGAAGAGGCTGAGAATTTCTGGACCCTACCCCATCTTTAGCCCCTAGCCATTCCTCCCATTTTGGATGTGGTTGACTGTCTTTATGGAGTCTAGCCTCACACCTGATACCCTGCCTCCTGCACCTAGGAAGCCAGACAGGTACAACAGGGTGCCAGACACCCACAAATACCAATTCAAAAACCCTGCAGCCGACCCAGAGGTAATCACCCAGGGACCCAAAGGGGCTAGGGCTAGTTCCTCCAAAACCCCAATTCCTTCTGACAAGGATTTATCAGAGCCTTAGACATATGGGGTAAAAAGATATATACTGCTTTAGCTATCAGAGGTCTTAACGGGCAGTTCCATATACTAAAATATCAGTGACCTACGCTGGAACTATTAAAGCAGAAAATGTCTTCAATGCCTGACATTTCAAATTCCAGAGAGCTAGAGTAACTCTTACACTCCAGCTGTCAAGTGGCAAAGCATTTCCTCCACTGCAGATACAATGCCCTACAAGCCTCTAGCAGAGCTGCTGTTGCAGGGTCAGTCATTAGGAGACATGCATGGCTGAAAGAGCAACCTCTGCCTGATCATGTTAAACTGGTAATCCATCACAAAAGATCAGTGGGTCCTAAAAATTATTTCCCAAGGATACATATTCTCTTTGAAAAAGAACACAAACTTAACTGGGTACTCAAGACATACCAGAAAATCAGTGGGCAGAGGCTCTCTGCCAAATTCAGAAGCTCTGTACTCGAGGAGCAGTGAAAGCCTGTACCCCAGGAATAAGCCGGAAAAAGGGTTTTATTCAATATTGTTCCTGGTACCCAGGAAAGAGGGTATTGGCACCCTATTCTGGATGTATCCACACGAAAGCTTTCCCTGCTAGTGCCAAAATTCAGAATGCTTACTCTCCAAAAACACTTGCCCATGCAGACTCCAAATGCCTGGATAGTCACCCTAGACCTAAAGGAATGCCTACCTCCATATCCCTGTAAGGTAATCCTGCAGAAGGTTCCTTTGCTTCAGGGCAGGCTCACAACACTTTCAAATGTTCTTCATGTTTCACTGTTGCAGTCATCACTTTTGGGTTATGTCTTGGGTCCTGTGTCGGTTGCTGTCCCATCTTCCATGTCGTCAGGGGTAAAAAACATGCAGCCGGTGCCATTACATCAGTCTTTCTTGCCGCGCGGTGCCCGAAGCAGAAGCAGTTCGCAAGTGCCGGTCGGCCGACTCCTGAAGTTTTCGTTTTCGAGTTTCAGAACCGAAGTCTTCAACTAAAGCTAAGTACCCTGTTGGGGAAACTTTTTCTTGCTCCTTACTGATGTCAGTAAAAGTTAATAAATGCATTACTTGTGGGAAGGAAATACCTCAAAGTTTTCATTCGTACTGAACTCTTTGCCTAGGCCCTGACCACAACGTACCATGCTGTTAGTTGTGTGCTTTATTTAATCAGCGCACTATCCGTCTGTATATTTTTGCCTCAAAATATTTTGGTTCTTGGTTTAATTATCCAGAAATGTCATCGGTTAGCCATCCGATTACTGGGATTCTGAAAAAACGCAAGGATAAAGACAAACAGGCCACAGAGTTCCAAAACTGCCGACGACGCTTCTCCTAAGCCAGTTGCCAGTTAGCCGGTACTCAATGAGGCGCTTTCGCAGCCTCTGATACCTGCTACTTCTGATTCGCAGGACTCTACTGAGACCCATTCAGAGTCTGGTATGCCACAAGATGCTTCAACCATGGAACCTGCGGATGTCTCTACCTTGGATGGGTCCAGAGCCGCTGTGCAGGCACCAGCTTCTGGGGGTGTATTCAGGCCTACGGACTTGCATATTAAACAGACGCCGCCTTCTTTTAGGCTTAAATCTCGAACCATGCCTAAAAACCCGACACCCAGGCTGCATGCTCAGGCCTCTATGCCTAAAAAACAAATGATAAGAACGTCTGAAGATCTTATAACTCTAATCTGGGGAAGCCAGCCACCCCCTACCAAGAGACCTAGGACTGAAGTTGTTTATGAATCTTTTGACCAGGATTCTGATTCTTCTGATGATCTGGATTTGCCCTTATCTACTTATGAGGATTCTGATGCAGAGGGCTATATCCCCTCTGCTTCCCCTCCAGAGGATTTTTCTTTTGGTGAAACCTTACATACTCTAAGGGAGCATTTCCACTGGGAAAGCCAGGATTTTTCTGATTCACAAAAAGAGGCATAGGGATTTCTTACTCCTGCCTCAGCATAGGCCTTTAGCTATTTCTCCAGTACTAGACATGGTTGATGATGCTTTTTCGGAATCTAGTTTGGCCCCTGATTCCTTGCCTCCTGCTCCAACAAAACCTGACACATATTACAGGGTTCCTGATTCACACAAGTTCCTTTTTAAAAACCCTACTGTGGATCCAGATACTATTTCACAGGGACCCAAGGGCATTAAGGCTTCGACTGCTAAAAATCCTACCGCTTCTGATAGAGACTCCAGGGTGCTGGATAGATTGGGTAAGAAGGTGTACACTTCCGCAACTTTGGCCATTAGGGCTTTAAACTGCCAGTTTCATATGTTAAAATATCAGCAACATGTTATTGGATTGCTTAAACAGAAAATGATATTGATTTCTGACTGCGGAAAGTAATGAATTACAGGATTTAATGCATTCTGCTGAGCAGGCTGGAAAACGTACTTTGCAATGTGGATTTTATTCTTTAGAGGCCTCTTGCAGGGCTGCTGTTACTGGTTCTGTGCTCAGAAGGCATGCTTGGCTTAAGGAGCAATCTTTACCTGATCATGTTAAAGCTAAATTGTTGGATGCTCCCTTAAACCAGGACCGCCTGTTTGGCAACAAGGCTGAGGAAGTTCTGAAAAAGATGGAAGATAAAGCTAAATCTATGCAAACTGTTAAAAGATTTCTTATAAGTTCAGCCTCCTAGATTTAGTAGGCATTGGCCCTCTAAGAATTGGTCCTTTCCAGTCTCTTCAAGGTCTTCTCAAGCCAAACCCAGACATAGCAGAAACCCCAGGTTTCAGTCCCAGGGGACACACAAGACTAAGCAGTGGGGGTTTTCCGCACCCAAATCAGGGAGTAGTAAGACCCCCCCCCCCCCCCCATGGAAAACAGTCTGAATGACTTGCTTTTAAAACTTCCAAGCACTTCCCAACTGAATGCTTCTTTAGGCAGAAAGATTGGTCTGCAGGCCAAAAACTGGGAACTCATTGCCCAAGACAAATGCGTTTTAAATATAGTGTCCCAAGGATACAGATTTCACTTCCACACCTTAACAACACCAAGTGGGTGGCCAGATCTACCCCCAAATCAGTGGGCAGAGGCCCAAAATCAAATACTCTCTCTTAAGCATGGGGGCTATTCAGTTGGTACCAGAAGAGGAAAAGGGACAAGGATTCTATTCGAGACTTTTCCTGGTACCCAGCAAAGACACTACATGGCGTCCTATCCTGGACCTTTCTACTCTAAATACATTTCTGGTGATTCAAGATGCTGACTCTTCACCAGCTGCTTCCTATGCTAGGCAAAGATGCATGGTTGGCAACACTAGACTTAAAGAAGCATACCTGCACATCCCTATCAGGGGGTCTTGCAGAGAATACCTACACTTCAAAGCAGGCTACATGCACTATCATTTCTCTCCACTGACCTTTGGCTTATCTACTGCGCCCAGGGTATTCACAAAATGCCTAGCTCCAGTCATTGCTTTCTGCAGGCAAAGAAATATTCAAATATACCCATATCTGGACGATTGTCTAACTCAGGCAGAAAGCCAGGACATACTTTTGGATCATCTGGCCTTTACTCAAAGAATACAGACTTGTCTGGGGTACACCATAAATGAAAAGAAATCACAACTGTCAACAAATTATATTCTTGGGAGCAAGCTTGAATACAACTTCCCAGATGACTTTCCTCACGCCAGAGAAACGGATTCATTTGACAAACTACTTCAAACAAGTGGCCACAAAAACCCAGTTATCTGCAAGGCAAATACTGCAAGCCTTGGAGTTCATGGCCTCCTGCATTCTTCTAATTCCATATGTAAGGCTGCATATGAGGAAACTGCAATGGTATCTCAAAAACCTATGGTGTCAACATTCACAGGATCTAGAGGCAATGATTCCTATCATACCTTGCCTACTCCTAGAATTCCTTTGGTGGGCAGAGGCCTGCCACCAAAACAGGTGACTACCATTCACTCTACCCTCTACCGCCCAAACATTAACAAATGCATCAGACTATGCATGGGCGGCACACCTGGCAGGGAAGTGCATTCAGGGCAAATGGAACCCAAGTCAAATGCACCTGCATATCAATCAAAAATGTTAGCTGTACGGAATGCTCTGACAGCCTTCAAGGACCACATTCTTCCAGGACAATTAATGATAAAGATGGACAACGCCACTGTTATGTGGTACATAAGCAGCGGCGTGCACATTCTTACCCACTCTGTAGACTAGCCATGGCGTAGTGGAACACAGCCCTGAGTTATCAAGTATACATTTATAAGCTCAATTCCTGCCAGGAAAACTAAATACACTGGCAGACGAACTAAGCAGAAACCTCATGGACCCACACAAGTGGAAATTGGAACCAAGGATTTTCAACATGTTGACAAGCAAATATAGGAGCCCAGATATAAACCCGTTTGCCTCCCCCCAAAACTATCAGTTGGACTAATTCTGCACAGGGACTCCCCACAAACAAGCTTGGAAAGTGGATGCTCTGTCCTTCAGCTGGAAAAACCTATCAGTTTATGCCTTTCCTCCTCTGCCTCTGCTCTCCAAAGTACTACTATAGATCAAACAAGACAAACCAAGGACGTTTTTGATTGCACCAGACTGGCCACACCAACACTGGTGTACCCCCCCTCTTGTGCAGTGTCACTGTGGGCCCCATGGCACCTGCCTCAGACTGCTACTCTCTTGTCTCAGCAGGAGAACCAATTCTGCATCCTCAACTTCAAACACTGAATCTAGCAGCCTGGCTAATTACATAATTTCTCCTTTACCATCCCTCAGTAAACCAGTGATGGATATCATTTTAGAGGCAAGGAGGCCTAGTTCCAGAAAGTCTTGCGCTGAAAAATGGAAAAGATTCTGTGCCTGGAACCATTCTCAAGGGATGAGCACAACAGTGCCCAATTTACCTCAGATCTTACAATACTTAACTGAGATGCTTCATAAGGGCCTGTCTTTCTCCTCCATCAAAATTCATGCCTCAGCCATCTCGGCTCATTATGACACAGAACCACCCCCTTCTCTCATCCGCTGCTTAAGCAGTTCTTCGGGGGGCCAAAATGTACAACCACTCAGGAGAGCTCCAACTCCAACCTGGGACCTCAACTTTGTATTGGAAAAGCGCACCCTTGCTTCTTTCGAGCCAGCTGCCACTGCAGACTTAAAATTCCTTTCTTGGAAAACAGCTTTTCTTTTAGCAATCGCTTCAGCAAGAAGGGTATCTGAATTACAGGCAATGGAGCCTTTCATCATCTTTCATGCAGACAGGGTGTCCCTCAGGACCAATCCCTCTTTCATGCCCAAGGTGGTATCCATTGTGGCCTTTAATCAGTCCATACATTTGCCAACCTACTTTCCTAACCCACAGAACAAAGTGGAACGGATACTGCACTCTTTAGATGTGCACAGACAGCTTAGATTCTACTTGGACAGAACTAAACCTCAAAGGAAATCTGATCAACTGCTGGTGGCATTTGCTGCAGGGGCAGAGGGAAAGGCTAATTCAAAGCAAACCATTTCCAAATGGATAGGCCATTGCATTCTTTTTTTGCTACAAACACCATGGAAAACCTATCCCACAGGGGATCAGACCTCACTCTACCAGGGCTGCATCTACCGCCTTTCTCGGAGGCATCCCTACCAGGGACATCCTAGAAGCTGCTACTTGGAGTTCTGTACATACTTTCACCAAGCATTACCATCTGCCAATTTTCTCTAAATCTAGAGTTGGTTTTGCCACTGCAGTCTTGCACGGCCTTTTAGCTGGTCCTAATTCTGGTTAAATTCCTCCTCCCATCCTTAGCTTTGGGAATCTACCCAAAAGTGAAACATGAAGAACATAGTACAGTTGTGTACACTCACCATAAATGTAGATGTTTGAGTGTATTCACTATTGCAGTCCTGGTTACCCTCCCTCCAGCTCCCTTATTTTTCTTTTTTGGATATACCTCTACTCTCCTTTACTATCTTCAAAGGCTTTTTGGTGTATTTGCTTTTTTGTTGGAGGCATAACCTTGTATATTTATAGATTTAATTGCTTCCCATTAAGGGGGCACCTGACATCTGGGGCAAGAAAAACTGATGTAATGGCATCGGCTGCATGTTTTATACCCTGACGACCTGACTTCATGGAAGAAGGGACAGCAACCGACGCAGGACCCAAGACTTTGTTAATCAGGCCGACTGAGGGCTACTGCAAGCAGATAACACAAAATTGATGACTGCAACAGTGAATACACTCAAACATCTACATTTATGGTAAGTGTACACAACTGTACTTTCTCTGCTCTGCCCTTTGGCTTATCTACTATTCCCAGGGATGTCCTTCAAGGATGCATCTGCAGTCATCACATATGGGTTGTCCTGCCTCAGGCAGCCCTTCGGTCGGCCGGATTCCAAAGTCTGGGTCCGGCGTCGGCTGATGTCGCCCTTTCCCCGACGTCACAACGCCTGGGGTATGAAAGCGTCACCCAACGCCATCTTCCTCAGTCTTTCTTGCCGCGTGGTGCCCGAAGCAGAAGCAGTTCGCAAGTGCCGGTCGGCCAGCTCCTGTAATTTCGCTATCCGAAGACTTCAAAAGCTAAGTACCCCGTTGGGGACTCTTTCTTGCCTCAGCTGATGTCAGAAAAAGTTAATAATTGTTTAACTTGTGGGAAACAAATACCTCATAAGGATTTCCACTCTTATTGTCTTCCTTGCTTAGGCCCAGACCACGACGTCTCGGCCTGCTCTGCTTGCGCTTCCTTCAACCGACGCACTCTTAGACATCGGTCGGAGTTCGCAGAAGAGTTTTTTGGGGATAGTTTTGCTTACAAAATGCTGTCGGAAACCCCGACATCACATTTAATTAAGAAACGGAAAGACAAGGACCGACACGCGGGCTGCGGTTTCCGCTGAAACTGCGGCTAGGCCTACCGCGAGTATCTTGGTCTCGGCTGATACCGAGTCCTTGGAACTTCCGAACCCTGAAATAATACAACAGACAGCCTCGGTCCCGGAGGCTCCTACAGAGTCGGTTACAGAATTGCCTTCCGAAACTGGTGTATTGGAATCTTCCGACACCATACCTTTAGATAAAGCTACACCAGCACGTGGTGCAGCCAGGCCTCCTGCATCCATGTCTATTAAGGCCTTCACCAGGGCTAAAGCTGCAAAACATACTAAAGCCATGCCTCCCAGAGTTATTCCTCAGGGACCTTCTTCTAGTTCACAGATTTTAACTTTAGCAGAGGACCTGATCTCCTTAATTAGGGGCTCTCAGCCTCATCCGGACAGGGGCTCCCAACCCCCTCTAGACAAAAGGCCCAGGATGGATTCCCCTGATCCCCTTTCCTCAGAGGAGGCCTCTGTTGGCTCGGATCACTCAGACTACCAGGAGGAGGCTTATTCGGCCTACGAGGATTCGGATGCAGAGGAATGTATTCCCTCAGCCTCCCCTCCTGAAGAGCTTTCCTTTGGGGAGACCCTTCACACTATGAGAGAGCATTTCAAATGTCAGGGCCAGGAATATTCTGATTCCAGAAAAAGACTGAGAACTTTTCTTCATTTACCTCAGCATAGACCTTTGGCTATTCCTCCTGTTTTAAATGTGATTGATGATGTATATTCTGACTCTAGTATGACCCCTGACACTCTGCCTCCGGCCCCTGTTAAGCCTGATAGGTATTACAGGGTCCCGGACACACAATTTTCTTTATAAGGCCCACTCTGCTGACCCTGAAACTATTTCACAGGGCCCTAAAGGGGTTGCAGCTGTTACTACTAAGAACCCACTCCCCTCTGCAAAGGAGTCCAGGTCATTAGAGAGATGGGGTAAAAAAGTGTATACTTCTGCCACTCTTGCTATGAGGGCATTAAATTGTCAATTTCACATGATACAGTATCAAGAGTATTTGTTAGAAGAAATGCATAAGAAATTGTCTTCTTCTGAACCCCTTGACCGTAAATCCCTTCACGATCTGGTACATAATTCCCAGCAGGTTAGCAACCATTTCTTGCAGTGTGGTTATGATGCATTGGAAGCTTCATGTAGGTCATCAATGACAGGTGTTGTCATACGCAGGCATGCTTGGCTGAAGGAACAAAATCTGCCAGAACATGTTAAAGCTAAGCTTTTGGATGCTCCACTGGAAAAACAAAAGTTGTTTGGTTCCACTGCTCAAGACGTCCTAAAGAAATTTGAGGAAAAGGCAAAATCTGTACAAACAGTTAAGGATTTTCTTCAAGTCCAACCGCCTAGATTCAGCAGAAACTGGCCTTCCAAGAATTGGTCCTTTCCGGACACAGAAAGATTTCAAAGGGGCAGAAACAGGCGTGCCAGAGGTGTAGAGGTCAAGCTAGGAGCTCCTACAGAGGCCGTCAATGGCAACCTCCAATCCAGACAGGCAGTTCAGGATCTGCAACTGCTGCACAAGGACAAACTCAATGACTCTGCTTTGACTCCGCCAACCAGGGCTCAATTAGAAGCACCTTTGGGCGGAAAGCTTTCTTTATTCTCAAGAAACTGGCACAACATTACAAGAGACAAATGGACACTCCAAATAATAGACAACGGATACAGGTTCCATTTCCACACATTGCCAAAAAGAAAAGGCATACCACGTCTGCCACCAAATCAAAGGACAGAGGCTTTGAAAGAAATCTCAAATTTACTACAAATGAAAGCCATAGAAAAAGTTCCTATTTCAGAACAAGGCCAATGATTTTACTCCAGACTATTCCTTGTTCCAAGGAAAGAGCATCAATGGAGATCTATTCTCGACTTGTCTGTACTGAATACTTATCTCATTGTGCCAAAATTCAAAATGCTGACTACAGCAACTCCTTCCCATGCTGGGCAAGGGGTCTTGGCTGGTTACTCTAGACCTCAAGGAGGCATACCTGCATGTCCCTATCAGACAAAGTTGCAGAAGATACCTCAGATTTCTTGCAGGGTCAGAGCATTATCAATTCTCAGCATTGCCCTTTGGCTTATCTACTGCACCCAGAGTATTCACGAAATGCCTGGCATCAGTAATAGCACACTGCAGACTCCAGGGGATTCAAATCTACCCATATCTGGACGACTGCCTTATACAAGCGGACAACCAACAAACTCTTATAAAGGACTTAAATTATGCCATCAATCTCTACAGGCCTTGGGATATACAGTCAACATGCACAAATCAAGACTTGTTCCATCCCAAAGAATAACCTTTCTGGGTGCGGATCTAGATACAACCACCCAAATGGCTTATCTCACAGAAGAAAAACAAAGTCAACTACCGGATTACTTCAAGAATCTGACAAGACAAACTCAGCTGACTGCAAGGAAAATCCTGCAGGCCCTGGGTTACATGGCATCCTGTATTCTTTTGATTCCACAAGCAAGGCTGCATATGAGAAAGCTACAGTGGAACCTAAGGAGTTTATGGACTCAGCACAGTCACAGTTTGGAAACTTTAATCCCACTCATTCCATGCCTTCACAAGGAATTTCTGTGGTGGGCTCAGGCCAGCCAGTCCAACAGAGAGGCTGCCCTTCACAAAGCCAAAAACCTCCCAAACTATTACAACAGACGCTTCAGACCTAGGTTGGGGAGCACACATGGAGGGCAGAGGTATCCAAGGACAGTGGTCACGAAAAGAGCTACGCATGCACATAAATCAAAAAGAAATGCTAGCAGTGATGCATGCAATCGAGGCCTTCAAACTCTTTCTGCATCAAGGCCATCTGCTAAGGACAGACAACACCACAGTTATGTGGTACATAAACAAGCAAGGAGGTACCCATTCTTACCCTCTGTGCAGACTGGCAATGAATATATGGGATCTTTCCTTGAAACTCAATATACAGCTACAAGCTCAGTTTGTGCCAGGGAAGGACAATACACTGGCGGACAGCTTAAGCAGAAATATCATGGATGCACACGAATGGATGCTGCACCCAGACATTTTCCAACAGATAACACAGTCTTGGGGGAGCCCGGACATAGATCTATTTGCATCCCCCCACAATCATCTAAAGAAATTCTGCTCAAGGACATACCACCCACAAGCGTGGAAGGTGGACGCCCTCTCTTTCAGCTGGAGAAATCTGACAGTGTATGCATTTCCTCCTATTCCATCAATGACTAAGGTGTTACTGCAGATCAGGGTAGAGCAGCCAAAAGTGATCCTGATAGCTCCGGACTGGCCAAGACAACACTGGTACCCACTGCTAAGGAGCATGTCACGTACGAAGCCATGGCCCCTACCTCTATGGCCACTTCTACTGACACAGCACAGATACAAAACTCTACATTCCAACCTGAAAACATTGCAACTAACAGCGTGGAGAATACCTTGACTCCTCCTCAGGATAAGCTATCCCAGAGAGTAAAGAATATTATTCTGGAAGCTCGCCGCCTTTCCACAAGGAAGGCATATTCAGCAAAGTGGAAAAGATTTCTCATCTGGAACACCACAAAGGGCCTAGATGCGATAATGATGAACATGGCACATATCCTGGAATATTTGACAGAAATGTTCCACAATGGACTGTCTTACTCTTCTATTAAGATTGATGCTTCAGCAATTTCAGCAGAGTACAATACTGATCCTCCTGTCTTTTCTCATCCTCTCCTAAGACAGTTTCTAAGAGGAATCAAAAACATCAAACCTCCTAGGAAACCGCCTCTACCTGCCTGGGACCTTAACTACGTGTTGGAAAAGCTAACACTGCCTCCATTTGAACCAGCAGCATCTGCAGATCTACAGTACCTCTCATGGAAGACTGCTTTCCTCCTGACAATAACCTCAGCAAGAAGAGTTTCGGAATTGCAGGCCCTGATGGCAGTTCAGCCATTTATTATTTTCCATCAGGATAGAGTTTCATTAAGAACTAATCCTACCTTTATGCCAAAGGTGGTATCCAGGGTTTCATTGAATCAAGCCATTCATTTGCCTACCTTCTTCCCAAATCCACAAAACAAAGGGGAGAAACTGCTGCACACCCTGGACATTCACAGACAGTTGCGCTACTACTTGGACAGAACTAAAGGTTTCAGAAAAACTGACCAGCTGCTGGTAGCATATGCTGCTGGTACTCAAGGAAAAGCAATTTCCAAACGGACAATTTCAAAATGGGTAGGAAATTGCATCCGCTTTTGTTACTCATTTCATGGAAAGACTGTACCAGCTAACATTAGACCTCATTCTACGAGAGCCACAGCCACCTCCACAGCCTTCTTAAGAGGGGTGGCTACAAAAGACATTTTAGAAGCTACCACATGGAGCTCCGTGCATACATTTGCCAAGCATTACAATTTACCTTTATATTCCAGATCCAGAGCAGGCTTTGCTACGGCTGTCCTGCAAGGTATCTTAGCTACACCATCCTTTTCCTAGTACCTCCACCCCCAGATTGGCTGTGGTATTCTACCCATATGTGATGACTGCAGATGCATCCTTGAAGGACATAGTACAGTTTTGTACCTACCATAAATGTAGATGTCCGATAGGTATGCATCTGCAGTCAGGTTTACCCTCCCTCCTTCCCCTCTGTGGTACTCCTTGGGTGCTTACCTCTCTATTAGCTAGCTGGGGGATCTATTATGGTGTATTTGTTTATACATATATATATAAATATATATAAATATATATATATATCTATATCTATATATATATTTTTGCAAATGTTTGGATTTTTATTGCATTTTTCCAAATTTAGCCTTCCTAGAGGGCACCTGGCATCTGGGGCAAGAAAAACTGAGGAAGATGGCGTCGGCTGACGCTTTTATACCCCAGGCGTTGTGACGTCGGGAAAAGGGCGACATCAGCTGACGCCGGACCCAGACTTTGGAATCCGGCCGACTGAAGGGCTGCCTGAGGCAGGACAACCCATATGTGATGACTGCAGATGCATACCTATCTGACATCTACATTTATGGTAGGTACAAAACTGTACTTTTTCACAAGTGCATGGCCCTGTCATTGCCTTCTGCAGGCAGAAAAACATCCAAATTTGCCCTTATATGGACGACTGTCTCATCCAGGCAGACGGCAGGGAAAGGCTTCTGCAAGACCTCAACTTTTTCCATACACTCCCTACCTCTCTGGGATTTACCATCAACAAGGAAAAATCCCATTTCCAGGCCACGAGACAGATAACCTTCTTAGGAGCTGCCCTGGACACTTCCACCCAAAGAGCCTTCCTCTGTCCAGAAAAACAGTTTTCTGCTCCAATACATCTCCCAATTGGCACAAAGAACACACCTCACAGCAAAGATGTTCCTGCAAGCTCTCCGGTACATGGCATCCTGCATCTTGTTGGTGCCCTTGGCCAGACTACACATGTGAAAACTACAATGGTATCTAAAAACCTATGGTGTAAACAGTCTCTGGAGCTACAACTTGCTCTGATTCCCTGCTTAAGAGGGGAACTCCTGTGGTGGACTGAAGTCTGTACCCTGAGCAAGAGCCTACCTTTTCTAATCCTTCTCCATGGCCAGAATATCACCACGGGTGCCTCCGATGTCGCCTGGGGGGCACTCACAGGAGACGTGCACCCAAGGCACCTGGGACCTCAGAGACTATACCTGCACATCAGCCTGAAGGAAGTAATGGCAGTACTCAGGGCTATCACAGCCTTAAAGAGCCACCTGAAGCCAGGGGTGCTCCTCCTTAAAACAGACAATAACACAGTGATGTGGTACATCAACAAGCAGGGGGGACAGTGAGTATAGCCCTTGGCCCTTCCTACCCGCTTTGTCGTCTAGCCATGTTTCTCCGGCATACTGCCTCGATAATGGGCTTTCATCTGATAGTCCAATACATCCCAGTGAAGCACAACACCCTAGCAGACCACCTCAGCAGAAGTGTCCTGGACCTCCACGAATGGCAGCTTTGGAAGATCATCTTTCTCTACATCACCCAAATTTGAGGGACCCCAGAGGAAAATCTTTTTGCATCCTTAGAGAACATGCAGATGTTCTCCATGTTTCACTGTTGCAGTCATCACATTTGGGTTATCTGCCTGCAGGTAGCCCTCAGTCGGCCCGAATACCAGAGACTTAGTATTTCTGCATCGGATGCTGTCGCTCCAGGACTGACATCCGGTTGTCAGGGGTATAAAAACAGGCAGCCGATGCCATTACATCAGTCTTTCTTGCCGAGGAGCCGGAAGCAGAAGCAGTTTGCAAGTGCTGGTCAGCCACTAACTGAATTTTTGTTTATGAATTAAATAATCCTTAAGTCTTCTAAAGCCAAGTACCCCGTTGGGAACCTTTTTCTTGCTCTAATCGATGTCAGAAAAAGTTAACAATTGTCTTGCCTGTGGAAAGCAATTACCTCACACAGATTTTCATTCTTACTGCATCACCTGTTTAGTCCCAGACCACGACGTCCTTCGCTGTCTGTTTTGTGCCTTGTTTAATGCCCAAACCATTCATCTTCGGGCTCTCTTTGTTGCTAAATTCTTTCACTGTCTATCTCCGTACTCCGAAATGGCTTCGGTAAGCCATCCACCTACCGATATTCCGAAAAAATGTAAGGATAAAGACAGAGACTGCATAGGTCCAAAACTGCAGACGACACTTCCGTTAAGCTAGGCGCCAGTCCACTGGTACTCAATGAGGCAACTTTGCAGCCCCTGATGCCCACTTTAATGGATTCGCAGGCCTCTACAGAGATCCATTTGGATGGATTTGTATGCCGCAAGACTCTTCTCCGACTATGGAACCTGCGGATGTCTCTACCTTGGATGGGTCCAGAGCCACTGAGCAGGCACCGGCTTCTGAGGCAGTTCTTCTCTCAACTGATGTTCGGCACAAACCAACGACTTTTTTAACCAAAATTACAGAGTTTCTTAGGCCCAGAGTAAGCACTACACCTAGAAAACCAACAACCAAAACACATGCCCCTGCTCCCATGCCACAAAAGCAAATGCTTAGAATGGCTGAAGACCTTAAGTTGATTAGGTGAAGTCAGCCCTCCTCTGCTAAGAGACAGAGTTCAGTCCCCTTCAGCTTCTGCAGACCAGGAGTCCAATGACTTGGTGAGATTTCTGATTATGAAGACATGCCCTTATCTGCTTATGAGGGTTTGGATGCAGAGGAATCCATTCCTTCTGCCTCTCCTCCAGACTTGCATACCTTTAGAGAGCATTTCCACTGGGAATACCAAGACTATCCTCAGTCCTAAAAGAGACTCTCAGAATTTCTAGAGTTGCCTCAGCACAGACCTTTAGCAATGCCTCCCTGTCCTGGATGTTGTGGATGATGTTTTTTATGGAATCCAGTCTAACTCCTGACAATTTACCTCCTGCCCCTAGGAAACCAGACGGGTACTACAGAGAGTACCTGACTCTCTCAAATTCTTTTTCAGTAATCCTACTGTTGACCCAGAGATCATTTCCCAGTGGCCTAAAGGTATCAAGGCTACTACAGCCAAGAATCCCACCCCTTCGGACAGGGATTTCAGAGCTTTGGACAGATGGGTTAAGAAGGTATATACCTCTGCAACTCTTGCTTGTTAGGGCATTGAATTACCAGTTTCACATGCTGAAGTACCAGCAACATATTATGGAACTCATTAAACAAAAAGTGGCAACCTTTTCAGACTGTGCAGAAAATAAAGAATTGCAGGATATTATGCACTCTGTAAGCCAAGTCAGCAAGCATGCTTTCAGTGTGACATTGACACCCTCAAGCATCTTGCCAGGCAGCAGTCACTGGCGCTCTGTACTGAGAAAGACATGCTTGGCTGAAGGAGCAGACCTTGCCAGACCATGTCAAATCAAAGTTACTAGATGCTCCTTTGAATAAGGACAGTTTGTTTGTCACCAAAGCAGAATAGGTTCTTAAAAAGATGGAAGAAAAAGCTAAGTCTGTGCAAACTGTCTAGAATTTTGCAAGTGCAACCCCTAAATTCAGTAGGCATTGCCATTCCAAACACTGGTCCTTTCCAGGCCTTCTCAGACCAGACCCAGGGTAAACAGACCACCCAGACTACAGTCTCAGGGTATGCAGAGATCTAAGCAATGGAGTGCCCCCATCCCTAAAGCAGGTAGTGGTAAGCTTCCTTACAGAAAAAGTTCACAATGACTTAATTACTCCACTTCCCAGTCCTGCCCAACTGCTTGTGCCCCTAGGATGAAAACGTGCCCTGCATGCAAATAACTGGATGTCTATCACTCAGGACTGGTGGGTCCCCCAACATTTCATCTCAGGGGTACAAATTCTATTTCCATTCACTGCCAACCCTAAGAGGGTTCCCAGATCTTTCTCCAAATCAGTGAACAGAGGCTCAAAGCCAAGTACTTTCCTGCTCATTTTTAGAGCAATTCAGCCAATTCCTGTAGAACAGAGAGGGGTCAAGGATTCTACTCCAGACTTTTCTTGGTACCTAGGAAAGAGGGCTCTTGGCGCCCAATCCTGGATCTTTCAGTTCTCAACACCTTCCTGGTGGTACCAAAATTCAAAATGCTTACCCTGCAGCAACTTCTTCTCATGCTAGCCAAGGATGCCTGGTTAGTCACCAGACACTTAAAAGAAGCCTATCTACACATCCCCGTAAGGTAGCCATGCAGGAAATATGTACGTTTCAGGGCAGGATCTATGTATTATCAGTTCTCTGCACTTCCTTTTGGCTTATCTACTATGCCCAGAGTATTCACAAAATGCCTGGCTCCAGCCATTGCAAACTGCTGGCAGAGAAATAGCCAAATTTACCCTTACTTGGACGTCTGCCTGATTCAGGCAGACAGTCAGGTATTGCTGCTGCAGAATCTGACATTTGTGAAAAGCCTTCTTACTTCCTTGGGGTACACCATCAATGAAAAGAAATCAAAACTGGTACCCAGTCAAAAGATTATATTCCTGGGGTGCAAGCTTGGACACAATTTCCCAGATGGCATTCCTCACTTCAGAAAAATAAGTCCATCTGACAGACTTCTTCAAAAAAATGGCCACCAGAACCCAGCTATCTGCAAGAAAAATACTGCAAGCCCTAGGGTTCATGGCCTCGTGTACTTGCTAATTCAGTATGCAAGATTGCATATGAGGAAACTTCAGCGGTACTTAAAAAGTCTTTAGTGCCAACATTCTCAGGACCTGGAACCTGTCATTCCTATCATACCCTGTCTAAGGACAAGAGTTCCTTTGGTGGGCATAAGCATGCAACTACAACAAGGGACTGCATTTGACTCAGCCCCACGCCACCCAGACCCTAACCACAGACGCATCAGACTATGCCTGAGGGGCACACATGGATGGCAAATGTATTCAGGGCCACTGGAGCCCAAGTCAATTTCATCTGCACATCAACCAAAAAGAGATGCTAGCTGTACAAAATGCACTGACAGCTTTCAGGTCCCTACTCCTTCCTGGACAACTGCTAATAAAAACAGACAACACCACAGTTATGTGGTACATCAACAAGCAGGGGGGGAACCCATTCCTACCCACTCTGCAGGTTAGCCATGGCTCTGTGGAACACGGCCTTGGACATTCAAGTCCATCTGCAAGCTCAGTTCCTGCCATGCAAACAAAACTCACTGGCAGATGACTTAAGCAGAAGTCTCCTAGACCCCCCACAAGTGGCAGTTGGAGCCTAGCACCTTAAGCCTTCTGATTCAGAGATGGGGGAACCCAGAGGTGGATCTCTTGTCCTCCCCCTACAACCCCCAGCTCAACAAATTCTGCACCAAGACTCCTCACAACAGGGCCTGGAAAGTGGATGGCCCTATCTTTTCAGTGGGTGAATCTCTCAATCTATGCCTTTCCCCCTCTGCCCCTTCTCTCAAGATAAAACAAGGCAGACCAAGGACAATTCTGATTTCCCTGGATTGGTCACGTCAGCAATGGTACCCACTCCTGCACGGTCTGACACCATTGCCACCTTGGCACTTCTGCCAGAAACCAGTCCTCCTCTCTGAGCAGAAGGAACAGATTTTGCACCCACAACTGCAA
This sequence comes from Protopterus annectens, assembly GCF_019279795.1. Taxonomy (NCBI): domain Eukaryota; kingdom Metazoa; phylum Chordata; order Ceratodontiformes; family Protopteridae; genus Protopterus; species Protopterus annectens. The sequence continues at coordinate 224,054,331 of NC_056739.1, forward strand.
ACCCTAAATCTTGAAGCCTGGCTTATTCCTTGAATTCTCCCCCAGCAACCCTAAGCAAGCAGGTGCTGTACATCATTCTTGAAGACAGAAGGGCCCAGCACAAGAAAGTCCTATGCTGATAAGTGGAAAAGGTTTTGCTCATGGATTTTATCTAAAGGAGAGGACGCAACACTGCCCTGCCTGCCTCTAATCCTGGATTACTTAGCAGGTCTACTCCACCAGGGCCTGTCCATCTCCTCCATTAAGATGCATGCCTCAGCCATTTCTGCTCATTACAACACTGAGCCACCTCGCTTCTCGCACCCTTTTATCAAACAGTTCCTGAGAGGGGCAAATAATTTAAGGCAACCAAGGAGAGCACCCACCCCTGCCAGGACCTTAACTTTGTACTGGAAAAGCTCACCCCTCCCTCCCCCCCGAACCTGCTGCATCAGCAGTTAAAATTCCTCTCTTGGGAAACAGCCTTGCTTCTAACAATCACTTCAGCTAGAAGAGTGTCTGAGCTACAAACACTGATGGCTGTGGAGCCCTTCATTATTTTCCATGCTGACAGGGTTTCCCTCAGGACTAACCATTCCTTTATGCCTAAAGTGGTGTCCAGTGTGGCTTTCAACCAATTCATCCGTTTGCCAACCTTCTTCCCTAATCCTCAAAATAAAGGGGAAAGGATCCTGCACTCCTTGGACGTGCACAGAGAGCTCAGATTCTACCTGGATAAGGACTGAGCCCTTCAGAAAATCTGACCAGTTACTAGTCAGCTTTGCAACAGGGGCATAGGGCAGGGCCATTTCAAAACAAACTATTTCCAAATGGATAGCACACTGCATCCATTTCTGCTACAAGCACCACGAGAAACCAATCCCTCAGGGGGTCAGAACACATTCCACTAGGGCAGCATCTACCGCTACAGCATTTTGCAGGGGATTCCCTACCAGAGACGTCCCGGAAGCTACTATCTGGAGTTCTGTTACACACCTTCACCAAGCATTACCACCTGCGTATCTTTTCGAAATCCAGGGCAGGTTTTGCTACAGTAGTCCTGCAAGGCATACTAGCCATCCCAAACTATTTTTGACTGCCTAAACCTTTCTTCAGCTTTGGGAATCTACCCAAGTTTGAGGACTGCAGCAGTGAAAAATGAAGAACATAGTACAGTTGTGTACACTACCATAGATGTAGATGTTCGTGTATTCACTATTGCAGTCATGGTTTCCCTCTCTCCAGCCCCCTGTTTTTTTCTCTTTTTCCTCTCTATTGCTTTACTCACCCTGAGGTATTGGTATTTATTTTTATTGGTGATGTTTTCCCCATCATAATGTGGCTCCCTATTTGGAGAGCTCCTGACATTTGGGGCAAGGAAAAAGTGATGTAATGACCTCGGCTCTTTGTTTTTATACCCCTGACGACCTGACGTCAGTCCTGGAGTGACCGCATCCGACGCAGAAATACTAAGTATCTGGTATTCGGGCTGACTGAGGGCTACCTGCAGGCAGGTAACCCAAGTGTGATGACTGCAACCGTGAATACACTCAAACATCTACATTTATGCTAAGTGTACACAACTGTACTTTAGACCAGAACTTTACCAGGGATTTCCACCCAGAATCCTGGTAGGTGGATGCTCTCTCCTTCCACTGAGGCAACCTGTTTGTCTACGCATACCCCCCCCCCCCTTGCCAGTGATCCCAAGCGTACTGCTAAAGATAAGGAAGAAAGAGCCAAAGACTCTACATATTTCTCCAAATTGGCCCAGACAACATTGGTACCTCTTGCTACTCAGCCTGAACAAGGAGCTGCCCAGGAACCTGCCTCTCACCGAAGGGCTTCTAACCCCAGAAAAAGGGTTAGTACTGCATCCCAATCTGCTAACTCTCAAGCTGTCCACCTGGCTTATACCCCAGAGGTGGATACCAGCCCACCGTTGAGCAAACAGGTTATGGGTATAATTAAGGAGGCCCAGCACCAGGAAATCTTACTTGGCAGAAATGGAAAGATTCAACGCCTGGTGCCATACTAAGGGTACAAGCAGCTCCCTTGCATCTCTCTCTCTCTCTCTGATTCTATACTACCTGGTAGAGCTAGTGCAAAAACTATCATCTTACTCTTCCATTAAAACTCATGCCTCAGCTATCTCTGCCCATTCCCATACCAAGCAATCTTTGATGTTCTTTGTGTTTCACTGTTGCAGTCAGCACCTGTGGTTTATCCCTGCTGTGGTAGCTCTCAGTCAGCCCAAATACCAGAGTCAATGTTTTTCTGCATCAGCTGCAGTCGTCTGTAGTCTGACATTAGGTCATCAGTGCTATAAAGCAAGGCAGCCGATGTCATTACATCAACCTTTCTTGCCATGGAGCCCGTAGCAGAAGCAGTTCGCATGAGTACTGGTCGGTCGCTACCGGAGTTTGAATTTCAGTTGAAAACGTCTAAAGCTAAGTACCCCGTTGGGGAACATTTTTTCTTGCACTAACCGATGTCCGAAAAAGTTAATTGTCTTGCCTGTGGAAAATAGATCCCACACAGAGACTTGCATTCTTACTGCTCACTTGTTTAGGCCCAGAACACGATGTCCCCTTTTGCCGGTTCTGTGCCCTCTTTAATACGAGAACCATTCGCTGTGGAGCTGTAATTGTAGACTGTTATTTACGTGTTCTGTCTTTGCAATGTGATATGACGTCCATTAGCCAACAATCTGTGGACATTCTGAAAAAATGCAGAGATAAAGATAGAGACAGACCACACAAGGCTAAGCCTTCCGATGACTCTACCGCTAAGCAGTCGTCATTTCTCTGGAATTCAGTGAGGTGCTTTCGAAGCCCCTGATGCCCGATTCGATATCTATGCAGGCCTCTACCGAGACCCTTTCGAAGTCTGGTATGCCGCAGAAATCTTCGTCTTCTGAGTTTTTGGCTGTCTCTGCCTTGGTTGAGTCTGGAGCCGCAACGCAGGCACCGGCTTCCGAGGAGGCCGTTTGCAATACCGAATCTACACAAAAAAGTCTTGTCATCTGACTACCGGCTCTCTCAGGCCTAGATGCTAGGCCACTCCTAGAAAATCTGCTTCTAGTCACCATTTTACTTCTGCTCCACCACCCCAAGCACAAATGCTTAAAATGGCGAAGAATCTCATGTCCCTTATCCGGGGTAGACAGGCCACAACGTCTAAAAGGAAAAGGCACCCTACTCCAGAAATTGACAGGACAGGATTCTGAGGATTCTGACTATTCAGATTTTGAAGAGTAATCGCAACCTCTGACTGCTTATGAAGATTCAAATGCAGAGGAATCCATCCCTTCTTTCTCCCCTCCAGAGGACCTTTCCTTTTGGGAAACCCTTCACACCCTCAGGGAACATTTCCAGCGGGAATCTCAGAACTTCCCCAGTTTAAGAAAAGACTGATAGTTTCTGTATCTGCCTCGGCACAGACCCTTGACCATCCTCCATATATTAGAAGTGGGGGGTGATGTTTTCCATTAATCCAGCTTGGTCCCTGACACCCTCCCAACTGCTCCCAGTAAACCTGAGAAATCTTAGAGTACCGGATTCTCACAAATACCGGTACAGAAATCTTGCTGCAGGCGCAGAGGTCATTACTCAGGGACCTAAAGGAGCTAAGACTAGTTTTGCCAAGAATCCTGTTCCTTCTGACAAGGACTCCAGAGCTCTGGACATATTGGGTTAAAAAAGTATATACCTCTGCAACCTTTAGCTATCAGAGCACTCATTTGTCAGTTTCATACATTAAAATAGCCGCAACACACTTTGGAACTATTCAAACAAAAGATTTCTACCTTTCCTGACTCTGCCAATTCAAGAGTTAGCAGATTTACTGCACTCTGCTTGTCAAGTGGTCAAGCAGCCATTACAGTGTGGATATGACATCCTAGAAGCCTCTAGCAGGACATCAGTGTCAGGATCTGTCATTAGGAGACAAGCATGGCTGAAGGAACAAACTTTTCCCTGATAATGTCAAGTCTAAACTTATTGATGCACCCCCTGGATAAGGAGCACTTGTTTGGAGTAAAAGCAGAAGAGGTGCTTAAAAAGATGGAAGACCAAGCAAAATCTATGCAAACAGTAAAAGATTTCTTTCGGGTTCAACCTCCCAGGTTCACCAGTAACTTTCCCTGTAAGCACTGGTCTTTCCCTGCACCTAGCAGACAGGGCCTAGGTAAGCCCCGCAAGGACAGACCATTCAGGCCCCTATCCCAGGGCCAGCAGAGAAGCAAACAGTGGACAACATCCACCCCAAAGGCAGGGAGTTCTAAGCCACCCTTTTACGGCAAAAACTCACAATGACTCCCCCTCCCCTCTGCCTTCCCTTCACTCACCAAAAGCTAGAAGGAAGGCTCACCCTCTTCATAGAATATTGGCTTTCTGTAACAAAGTACCATTGATTTATTAAAGATCATTTCTCAGGGATACAAATTCTGTTTCAGCGAACTCACAATTCGAAGAGGGTGCCCTAACTTGCCTCCAAATCAGTGAGCAGAGGCATTGAAATGGGTCCAAACTCATATCCCAGGGGGCATTAGAACCTGTCCCCTCAGATCAAACGGGCAAAGGCTTTTATTCTGGACTATTACTTGTTCCCAGAAAAGAGGGCACTTGGCGCCCCATCCTGTATTTATCCATTCTAAACACCTCCCTGGTGGTCCCCAGATTCATAATGCTAACTTTGCCGCAGTTGCTTCCTATGCTGACAAAAAATGCGTGGCTAGTGAACCTAGACCTAAAAGATGCCTACCTCCACATCCCCATAAGGGAATCCTGCAGGAAATCCCTGCGCTTCAATGTAGGATCAAAACACTTTAAGTTTTCTGCGCTGCCCTTTGACTTATCCATTGCACCTAGAGTATTCACCAAATGCTTAGCCCCGGCCATAGCATTTTGCAGACAGAGAAATATACAGATTTACTCTTACCTGGATGACTGCCTCATTCAGGCAGAGTGCAAAGAAAAGCTGCTGCAGGACTTTCTCTTTGTCAAATCCCTCCCAACTTCCCTAGGGTTCTCCATCAGCGAGAAAAAAATCAAAGCAAACTCCTACCAGGAAGACCATTTTCTTGGGAGCTCTGCTAGCCACAACATCCCAAACGGCCTTCCTGTCCCCAGAAAAGCTGTGCTTCCTGCCTCTAATTTACCCAGCTGTCTTCCAGAAGTCACCTCACTGCGAGGAAGTTCCTGCAAGCCCTGGGATACATAGCATTTTGCATTCTTCTAATTCCTCTTGCCAGGCTTCACATGAGAAAACTTCAGTGGTATCTATAGAACCTTTGGTGTCAGCACTCTGTCTCTAGCGACCTCTCTCCCTCTGATCCCATGTATAAGGGCCGAGTTTCTCTGGTGGGCAGAGGCCTGTACTAAGAAAAAGGTTTTTCCCTTCATCCTACGCCCTACCGACCAGACCATCACCACCGACGCCTCAGACATTGCTTGGGGCGCAGACCTAGCAGGCAGGTGCCCCCAAGGTCTTTGGGATGCCCAGCACCTTTCCTTACACATCAGTCAGAAAGAAATGATGGCAGTACAAAAGGCTCTGATATCCTTCAAACCCCATGGCAGCCCAGGGGTTCTCCTTATAAAAACAGACAAGACCACAGTAATGTGGTATATCAACAAACAGGGGGAGATCCAAGCTTACCGTCTGTGCAGCCTAGCCATGAACCTCTGGCTGACAGCTGCCTCCATGGGTCTACACCTAATTGCCCAATACCTACCAGGAGCAACAACACCCTGGCAGACCACCTAAGCAAGAACTTGCTGGAAACCCCACGAATGGCAGCTCCACAGGGAAATCTTTCTGCAAATCACTCAGGAGTAGGGGACTCCAGAGGTGGATCTCTGTTCTTCGCACCTCAACCACCAGCTGCAAAAGTTCTGTACCAGGGAGTATCACCTTCTAGGGTGGAAGGTGGATGCCTTGACCTTCCCCTGGAACTCCCTCTTTGTGTACGGGTTCCCTCCTCTGTCTCTTATTGTCAGTGTACTGATCAAAATAAGGGAGGAGAGACCAAAGGCCATCCTCATTGCTCCACAATGGCCCAGACAACATTGGCACCCTTTACTGCGCAGCCTGTCCTTGCAGCCCCTTAAGCAGCTTCCCCTGATCCCGGAACTCTTGATCTAGGTTGAGGGGGGAATACTGCACCCAGACCCGCAGACTCTCTTTTTCAACATGGCTTATACTTTAAGAGCCAACAACTTGTTAAGCAAAGAGGTCCTAGACATGATCCCAGAGGCCAGAAGGCCTAGCACCAGAAAATCTTAAGCAGTGAAATGGAAAAGATTCTGCTCCTGGAGCCAGTCCAGAGGGGCCAATACCTCACATCCTTCCATTCCTCTTATCTTGGATTACCTAGCTGAGTTGCTCAAAAGTGGCCTCTCCTTCTTTTCTATTAAAATCCATGCTTCAGCCATTTTAGCCCATTACTATTCAGCCCCACCTTTCTCCTCTCATCCTTTAATTAAACAATTCTTCAGAGGGGCTTCTAATATCAGACCTCCCAGAAGGCCTCCAACTCCTGCCTGGGATCTGAATTATGTTTTAGAAACACTAATCATACCTCCTTTCGAACCTGCTGCTTCAACAGAATTGAAATACCTCTCCTGGAAGACCGCCATCCTATTACCTAACACCTCAGCCAGATGGGTTTCAGAACTTCAGGCCCTCATGGCTGTTGAGCCCTTCATCATTTTCCATGCAGACTGGGTCTTCCTGAGGGCTGACACCTCCTTTATGCCCAAGGTGGTATCTGATGTGACCTCAACCAGGCCATACACCTATCCACCTTCTTTCCCAACCCTCAAATCAAGGGGGAAAGAAATCTGCACTCGCTAGACATGCAAAGACAACTCAGATACTGTCTGGACCATGCTAAACCCTTCTGAAAAACAGACCAGCTGCTTCTCAGCTTTGCCCCAGGGGCAGAGGGGAAGCCCATTTCCAAGCAAACCATTTCCAAATGGATATCACACTGTATCCATTTCTGCTACAGACTTCATGGGAACCCTCCCTCCTTAAGTCTATTTGTACCCATTCCACTAGGACAGCCTCCGCTTCCACTGCATTCCTCAGAGGAGTCCCCCCCCCACCCCAGGACATCTTGGAAGCTGCCACCTGGACCTCTGTCCATACCTTTACAAAGCATTACCAGCTACCTATCTTCCCTAAGTCTAGGGCAGGGTTTGCCTCTGTAGGGCTTGCTGACCCATTCCTAAGGCTCTAACCTGTCCTTCCACCCCTCCCCTCAGCTTTGGGAATTATCCCACAGGTGATGACTGCAACTGTGAAACACGAGGAACATAGTACAGTTGTGTACACTTACCATAAATATAGATGTTTGAGTGTATTCACTGTTGCAGTCCTGGTTTCCCTCCCTCCATCCGCCTTATATCCTCTTCCCCTAGGGGCGATATAAGGTTCCCACGGTGGCTTTTAGCCTCCGAGACCACTTTACCTTATTTCCTTGAGCTTCTGACGGGTTAGGGCAAGAAAAACTGATGTAATGACGTCGACTGCCTTGCTTTATAGCACTGACGACCTGACGTCAGACTACAGGTGACTGCGGCCGACGCAGAAAAACATTTACTCTTGTATTTGGGCCAGCCGGGGGCTACCACAGTAGGGATAAACCCATAGGTGATGACTGCAACAGTGAATACACTCGAACATTTCCATTAATGGCAAGTGTACACAACTGTACTTTCTCCCACCCCCTGCTAAAATAATTAGAGTGGTATCTCACATCAGGCCACCTAGAAGGCCACCCACCCCTGCCTGTGACCTGAACTATGTTTTGGAAAAATTGACCTTACCCCCCTTTGAACCAGCTGCCTCAGAGCTAAAACACCTCTCTTGGAAGACCGCTTTCCTGCTGCCCATAACCTCAGGTAGGAAGGTTTCCAAGTTGCAGGCTGTCATGGCCATTGAACCTTTCATTATCTTCCATGCAGAAAGGGTGTTTCTTAGAACTTAACCCCTCTTTTATGCCTATGGTGGTATCTGATGTAACATTGAATCAGGCAAAATAGCTTCCCACCATTTTTCCTAACCCTCAAAATGGAGGGAAAGAACCCTCCATTCACTGGATGTACACAGACAACTTGGATATTATCTAGATAGAACGAAGTGTCTCAGAAAGACTGACTAGCTCCTGGTAAGCTTTGCTTCAGGGACAGAGGGTAAACATATTTCCAAGCAGACCTTTTCTAAATGTATATCCAAATGTATCCAGTTCTGCTACCATTTCCATGGAAAAATTCCTCCCAAGCCTGTCCGAAGCCATTCCACTAGGGTAGCATCTACTTCCACTGCCTTCCTCAGGGGCGTCCCTACCAAGGACATCCTCGAAGCTGCCACTTGGACTTCTGTCCACACCTTCACCAAACACTACCACTTGCCTCTCTTCTCCAAAACACTGACAGGCTTTGTTTCTGCAGTCCTGCAGGGCATGCTAGGTCCTAGTTAGTGCAGTGCAAGCATGTTGTTCTGTTCCTTCCCTTCTATCTTCAGTTTTGGGAATTTTCTCACAAGTGATGACTGCAACAGTGAAACACTGAGAACATAGTACAGTTGTGTATCCTTAGCATAAATGTAGATTTTATTCACTGTTGCAGTCATTTTTTCCCTCCCTCCTTCCCCCTCTTATTTCTCTGTTTCCTTCATGCCAATCTATACCTATGGGCAATCCCCCAGGTTGTCATTCCTCAGGCCTTCTATAGGTTGGGGCAAGAAAAACTGATTTAATGGCGTCGGCTGCCTTAATTTATTCCACTGACGAGGGGACCTGCAGCTGATACAGGAGGGAGGTCAATCTTTACTCTGGTATTCGGGCCTGCCGAGGGCTATCCATCAAGGATAACTCACAAGTGATGACTGCAAAAGTGAATACACTCGAACATCTACATTTATGGTAAGTGTACACAACTGTACTTTCCCCCTTACTATTAGCCCAGGGCGATCACCACAAGTTACCCCACAAGGTGGCCCTAGTCGCACAACAAATGGGAACTCTAATTCACCCTCACCAACAGATGTTAGGCCTAACACGCTGGGTGATAAACTTCTAATCCCTTTCAGACACCACTACTCAGAGGACGTGCTTACAGTCCTGAGGGAGGCCAGGAAACCTGCTACTAGGAAGTCATATTGATTAAAGTGGGAGAGATTCTCCAAGTGGTGTCAAAATAAGAACAGGGAACCCTGCCAGGCAGATCCATCCCTAGTCCTTTCCTATGTGTGTGAACTCATTAAGGATGGCCTTTCCCTACTCTTCAGACAAAAACCCACCTTTCAGCCATTTCAGCTTGCCTACCTCTAGATCCCCCTTTACTATCCAGGCTAGATGTAAAATTTTTCCTGAGAGGGGTCTTGCACATCAGAGCACCTAGAAAACCCCTCCCATCACCCTGGGACCTAAACTTAGTTCTGGAATATCTAACACTGGCCCTATTTGAGCCAGCTAGCACTGCTATGCTTCAAATGTGTACATGGAAGATTTTCCTACTGTTGACCATTACTTCAGCTAGGAGAGTGTCAGAGTTACAGGCTGTCATTGCCTGCCCTTGCCCCGTACACCACATTCCACAATGATAGGGTGTCCAAATGTACTTAACCCTTCCTTAATGCCTAACGTGGTCAACAAACTCCTTAAACCTGTCTATTCACCTACCTACCTTCTTCTTGTCTCCAACTAACAATAGTGATAGGATTCTCCATTCCCTGGATGTGCACAGGCATCTTTGATTCTACCTAGACAAAGCTAAGTCCTTCAGAAAATCTAACCAGCTATTTGTTTACTTCCATCCCAGGGCTCTGGGCAAGGCAGTCTCCATTGCTACTCACACCATGGCAAGCACTTACCCCAGGGGCTGAAAATTCACTATCAGAGGCATAGCTACTTCCAAAGCCTTCCTCAAAGGGCTTGGACACAGCTTCCATTCTGGAAGAAGCCACCTGGTCCACAGTTGACATCTTCACCAAACATGACAAATTGGACCACGTCTCCAGAGCCAAGCAGGTTTTGCTAGAGCAGTCCTGCAGGGTGTTAATCTTCCACTTCTACCTCCACCCTTTCCTCTATTTAAGCTATGGTACTCTCCCACACTAAGAATGCTGCAGTATAAGAGCAGAAGGACATAGAATAATTGTGTAAAATCTTGCCATAACCATAGATGTCCTTCTCTTCCATGTTGGCAGTATTCCTTCCCTCCCTCCCTACCGCCTGTAATTTTTTTTTTTTTTTTTGCCCAATGGGGTTATTTCTTAAACACTAGGAAGCTCTACTGTAGACCAAGAGCAGACTAGCCAGCATATGACACTTGACACTTATGGCTGACCTCACCTGTTACTGTCTTTGGGACTGTCTGGCATTCAAGTTCTGAGGTCTGTGCTTGCAAACGTCACATTTAAGGTCCCGGGTTTATGGCCGTACGTTTGATGTCCCATGCACCTACAGCAGCCAGGCTTAAGCTTTTGTATAGGAGCTGACATTCAGGTCTCCTGAAGCTGGGAATCCCACACTAAGAATACTGCTACATGGAAGAGAGGGACATCTGTGGTTATGGTAAGATTTTACACAACTATTCTGTATTTGTGCAACAACTCCCTGGTCTAATGTCTGTACCTTCATCTCACTACAAACTAGACTTGCAGTCTAGGTCCAGAGCATCCTTTGGTTCAGCCACTCCCCCAGAATATCCATCCATGAGACCTCCCATGGTTTGTGTTAGATGGGGGCTCTGTCCCATATGTGAGGATGGACAGAGAGAACATGAGATATAAAAGTTATGTACTTCACGTAATGTCTGCTTCTTTCATCCTCTGTGTCCCTCTCTCCATCCTCCGCCTGCATCTCTTTAGATTCCCTTGTTTTTGGAGCAATTGCAATGATCTGTTGGGAGCCTGGTTTTGCTTTTCATATGCTGTGCCCAGGAGCACATTGCTATGGGATATTTCTTGTGTTGGGCTGTGCTGCTGCTTTTAGAATGCAAGCAGACTCAATATGAGGTGATTTAGTGCTTGAAGGGGAGTTAAATGTAAGGGAAGGAGCCTGAGCCTTTGATCCAAAGTCTGACCCGAAGACTGTTCCGTTGAGGCGGACAAAAGCAGACAACACTGATGCATCATTATAGTAAGAACATAGCTTTCGTTTTTCTGGCAAAATCTTTGAGTATAGTCTCTAAATTACTGACATTTGATGTCAGGGACATCTTGGTTTAGCCAAAGCCATCAGGCATTTCAGTGAGAGAGAATTGTTTGAGGTCATTGGCTGACTACAGCTTAGACTAAGCACCTCATTTGTTCTTTTGAGATTTCTTTCTTAAAAGCTCTCTCAGGTTTCAACTTTTTGTTACCTAAGAAGTTAAGTTGAGTGTTTCTGCCATTTCACACGGAGCTAATCGAAGGAAGGACACTGAGCAAACTCGGAACTATAATATAGAACATTAAGTATCCTGTTTTTTTGCTTATTTTGTTCTTTATTTCTTTGTTATTTATAGCACTTTGTGTACTGTGTATTTTTCTAGCTAGTTTCACTGTGTGAGAGGTATTAACTGGAAATTGTCCACTTTTATTAAGCATCTGTTGGGTTGTTTGTTTCTGATAACTTGTTGCAGTTAAACTCTTTTTTTCTAGAGGCTCCTTTAGCTGTTTAAAACTTTAATTTAAAGGCTCACTGCTGCTTTTCAGCTGTGCGAAACATTTCTGCAGTTGGTGGCTTTGCAGTTGCCCGCCCCTAGTGTAAATTTGATCTGGGACCCTTCCTCCCAGTCTAGTGTCATTACCTCATTCTACCCAGTACAGGGAGAACATTTGAGAAGGCCAATCAGCTTAGTTTCTGCTACTCCTTTCTCTCTTTCCACTAAAAAAAAAAAAAAACTTTTTCTAACCTTGTTTCCTGCCTTTCCTGTGGGTAGTCTAGCCTGGATATAGATTTGCTGTGTCCAGGACTATTTGTAGGCTTCTAGGCCCCCAAGCCTTTCTGTGTTGGAGGGAAGCCTTCTAGCTTAATTTTGTTTTAGAACTAGCCAGATTTTTGTTTCAGCACTTGTTCAGAACTTTTTTAAGCACTAAATAAGCTACAAATTTCTACAGCACTCAACTTTCCTCACTGTCTAGAGGAAAACAGTTTCTAGTACTTAACAAATAAGCACCTATCCAGGCATGTCTAAGGGTCAGCCCCCAGTGTTTTCTCCTGTCTACATGATGAATCTGGGCATCTTGGGGCAATGCAGTAATTGCCTCATGTACACAGACAACCCTCTCCTCCTACCACCCAACACTACAACCTGTGAGAGATGCACTTATATAGCCAAACTGGAAGCAAAGCTCTCTTCACCCAAGACTGGACTGGACTAGACAGTTTAAGAGGAGAAGGTAAACACTCGCACCACACTCAGTACATAGTCCCTCAAAACCTACACCACCAAAACACACACCTACATTCGTGGAGGCTCTCAGTAAAAACCTGCCCAAGCAACAGGGACCTCCAAAGCAGAAACACAAGCAACCTCCACCCCCCAACACAACCCAAGTGACACATAGCCCACAAACTCAGTGTGCCACTGAACCACAGCCCATAAGGCATAACAACGTACCCAACACTCTAGTCATAGGTGACTTTATAGTCAGGCACACTGATGTTCCACTCACCAGGCTAAACAAGGAGAAAGTTACTGTCATCTGCCTGTCGGGTGCCAGGATCCGCCACATAACTCATGCACTCGGGTCACTCCACAACAAGTACAAATATGACTCTGTCATTGTCCATGTTGGTGTGAATGACCCGAGACGTACCTCCTTGGACTACATGAAAAGGGACATGGAGGAGCTGTTCGATCTTGTAGCCCAGGCAGGTATGACCCTAGCCCTGAGTAGCATCCTGCCATCACCCAGAATGATACCACAGTACAAGGGCAAAATGATTGACTTAAACAATTGGCTAAGCTTCTGGTATCATTCTAAGGGGATCCAGTATCTGTCTGTCTGGGATGACATGATCGAGCCACGATGCTTTGCCAGAGATGGGCCTGCACCTGTCGCCCCTGGGAGTCCGGATACTGGCTAAGGCTCTAGCCACCCCATATAGTGCTTTTTTAGGCAAGGTTCAAATGACAAATTCACCACCCTAACAGGTACAGGCAAGAAGAATCTGAGGGTATTGCTACTCGATGCTAGAAGTCTAAACCTCAAAATGCACTCTCTCAAGGCACTCCTTAAAATGGAGAACATTGACATCTGTGCAGTGACAGAGACCTGGTTCAAGGCTCCGGAGAGTACCCCTGCATTACCAGGCTATAATTCATACCACACCTTTTGGCCACCTAACCTGAACCGAAACACTAAAGGTGGAGGCGTGTCCATATTCATTAAGGATATCCACACCTCCAGGCTAGTTGCTCAGCATAATGCATCCGAGATTATCCAAGTGCAACTAACTCTGGGCAAGACCGCAATCCAAATTGTAGCTTGCTACAGATCCCCCACCATGTCACAGGATTCCCACTCCTCATTTCTTAATGCACTGGAAAATGTTAGGGTACAACCTAACACCCTAATAATGGGCGATTTCAACTACCCTACCATTAACTGGGAAAACTACTCATGTACCAACTCTTGTGCTCAACGTTTTCTGGAATTCATAAATTCCAATGCCATGGATCAACTTATCCACACCCCCACCAGGGGCAGCAATATCCTAGACCTGGTTATTACCAGCATGGGCAACCATGCTCCACACCAGAGGTCAATTCCTCGTTGGTCAGATCCGACCATAAGCTAATCACCCTAGACATCCACATCCCTCCCCCACCCCCCATTAGGGAAACCACAGTAAAAAATTTCTCCAAAGCAAACTTCACGCTTCTTAAGACAGAAGTGGCAAACTTCACGACACCCATGCTGACGGACAGTAGAAGTATGACTGCTGAATCCTACACAAATGCACTTGGTAAGGACTTACATGAGTGCGTGGATCGTGCAATCCCTAACTGAACCAAGATGCTATCCTCCAAAAAAAGGAAGCCAATCTGGTGGTCCCCTGCCATAAACAAACTCTACAACAGAAGAAAGAAACTGTTGCAAAAAGAGTAAAATCCCATGATTGAAGGAACTCCCTGGTCAGCTTCAGTAAGAAGCTGAGATCCCTCATAAAATCCTCCAAAGCTAGTTATGAAAACAAAATCGCCACTGACTCTAAAGACAACCACAAAGCATTCTATAGCTATCTCAAGAATCTCAATGGCAACACTCAGATCTGCTGTATGCACAATGGCACTGAATATACAAAACCAACGAATATTGCCAACATCCTGGCAGATAGGTTCAGTGCTAACTTTACCCCTCTGTCATCCTTTAAAGGGCCCATCTCTATACTGGAAGAATGCAAAGTTCCTGTAATCATGGCTGCACAGGTAAAAAACACACTATCCAAAGCCAAGAACACACAGTCCATGGGATCTGACGACATCCCAGGCTGTGTTCTACATGAACTACAGAATGAACTGGCACCCCACCTAAGTACCATGTTCAATCATAGCCTCACCTCAGGCTATGTGCCCACTGAATGGCGCACAGCGGCAGTTATCCCACTCCACAAAGGGGGGGCCACCACAGACCCCGGAAACTACCGCCCCATTAGCCTAACTATTCTGGTCTGCAAGGCTATGGAGCGTATCATCATGGAACTTATAAACAATGACATTGGTAATCTCCAAACTCAGGACTCCACCCAGTTCGGGTTTGTAAAAGGCAGATCATGTCTCCTATCCCTGATAGACTTCTTTGAAGCAGTCACCAAAGCCGTAGATGAGGGTAAGGTGGTTCACACAGCCTATCTAGATCTCGCCAAAGCTTTTGACACCATCCCCCACTCTAGAATTATAGGTAAACTCACTAAACTAGGTATAAATCCCCATGTCACAAGATGGGTTGTCAACTGGCTCACTGACAGAACCCACACTGTGAAAGTAGCAGACTCCAAATCCAGCTTCAGACCAGTGACAAGTGGAGTACCACAGGGTTCAGTCCTGGGTCCTCTCCTGTTTGGTATCTACTTCTCTGAAGTACAGGCCAACACAGAAGGTCTTTGGCTAACGAAGTTCACAGATGACTGCAAACTAGGAGCCATGATCAAAACTCCAAAAGATGTGGACATCCTACAAAAGGGCCTTGCTGAGACAGATGCCTGGTGTCAAATCCATGGCCTCAAGCTCAATGCCAAAAAGTGCATTGTCATTCCTTTTGGTAAAAACTCAGTACCCATGAACTACCACATAGGTGGTAGTCTACTTAACACCGAAAGTGTGATGAGACCTTGGGACACAGGTGGACAGTAGTCTCACCTTTGATAATCACATTGCCACAGTAGTCAGGAAATCCTATGTGGCACACCATCACAGAAGGTTTCTCATCCAGGAAATAAGAGGTCATTGTTCTCCTCTATTCGTCACTCATTAGACCCATTATAGAGTACAATACCCCTTCTGGTATGTACCTCACAAGACATCTACAACAACTGGAAAGGCCACAGAAATACCTCACAAAGAGGATTACTGGCCTCAAAGAGATGCTCTATGCAGACAGTCTCAAAAAACTGCAGCTTTACTCCATTGCATGTCGCCTACTCAGAGGCGATCTCTGCCTAACACACAAAGCTATATCAAACCCCAGAGCTTTTAGACATGCTCCACTTAAAGAAATCCCAATCCCTACGAGCTGCACGCTCTAGGGACCTAAACCTCATCACCACAATAAACAGAACATGCTGGAGGGATAGATTCCTGTCCCAGAGACTTCCCATACTCTGGAACAAACTACCTATCTATATCAAACAAAGCTCCTCATTAGCACTCTTCAAGAAAAATCTTGATGATTGGATGGGGAGATAGGAAATTCACCCCGGGGATCACTTCTGTGGCTCTGCTCGACAGTGGCACAGGAAAATAATTTTCTTGGGTGGCTAAAGCCAGGGTACCTTTGGCTAGGCTTATATAGGGCCTAGGGCCAATAGACTAGTACCTACCTGTGAGTTTCAGACAACTTTAGAAAATGCACTCTAATGCAAAACCTGTTAATCTGGCAATTTTAGTTGATAAGAGCAGTATTGAAACATCTATCTTTGAATTTTGTCCCCCTCCCAAAAAATAGTTTTGAGTTTGTGCAGAATTTTTTTGATAGGAACCAGAAATGAGAGCCAAATGAGGATATATTGCTTCATTTGACCACCAGATAGGGCCTCCAGAGAAATATTTTTATCTCTGACAAACAGTCATCTCGTTTCTTCATTTGCTGCACAAGGTTGCCTTGTAGAGGAGTGTGGAGGATGTTTCTTTTTTTAGTAGTAGTGGAACAGATATCTATATGTCTTCACCACAACTCGACCAATTCTGAAGGTACAGCAGAAATTTTGCAGGCAGTATCTCAACATGAACCTCCATGCTGTTTTGAGTCAGGCAGCACTGTTTTTCATTGGTGGTGCAGCTATGCAAGTGACTACCATATGTTCTGCTGCTAAGGACAGATCTGTTGACACAAGGGACGGGAACCCTGGCGCGCACAAGTCTGAAGGGAATGCATGCTGACAGCTTTGGAAGATCCTGTTGGATACCTTTTCTTTGAGGACATGTTGATTCTTTTAGAGAAGTCAGGAAGCATAATATTATGACCTAATAGCTAGTAAATTGAGAAAACGTTTCCATTCTGTGTAGAGTGGACAAGGACTTTTAATGTTAGTCCTTGCCCTTGTTCTTTTTTCTGTCTCAGATCTCCCTAGCTCAGGACGGTCATACTTTTTGATTTAAAGTTCAAGTCTCTGCCATATTTGCATGGCTTCAAGTCTCATCTCTGATGGGTGATGTGATGATCCTCTTCTTGAAGAGTTGATTTGTCTTTTAGCTGTCGGGAATAATTATCACTCCCCCGTAATTTCTTAATTTTGTTCTTGAGCAGCTGACTTTAGACCCTTTTGACCCCGCGGCTTTTACATTGCTCAAGTTTCTTGTCCTAAAAACAGTCTTTTGGGTAGTAGTAACCTCTGGAGGAAAGCTGTCAGAGTGTATGCTTTGAACCCTTCATAGCCTTTCACAAAAGTGGGGTCAGCCTCCATACAAACCATTCCGTAATGCTTGGAGGTGTGCCAGAAATCTGGCTGATGTCCTTCTATTCACAAGTTGCAGTATTCTGTACAGATTGGTTTTCACCTCTTGCTACCCAAATGCCCAGCCAGTACACAAAAGATTTTAGTCATTTTTCTAATTTCTCCAAATCTTTTGGGTTTCTAATACCATGACGGGAATGGACTCCATTCCTAAGTCGAATTATGATTAAAGTTCATGAAATTAGTATTTTCAATATTTGACGTGAGCCAAAATTGGTTTTCCCAGCACCTGCAATGTGCCCATTAATGACTCCTCTAGCAGTTCGTACCCGGTTGCATGAATGGGTAACATATCTAAATATGATTGTAAATTTTTTGTATAAGACCCGTTACTCCTGCTACTATTGGAACTGTCTTGGGTATCTTTCTTCCACATTGCTTTCGTTTCTGGCTGCAGATCCTGCTATTTTATGACTGTGTGTCTCTGTACGCAAGACTCTGTAGTGACCAAGTTTGACGATTTCAATGATCAATGCTGCTTTTTCTTTTCTTGGACTATTGTATCCATTTTTCTTGCATCTATCTTTTGAACTGTTGGTAATGGGTGATCCCAAGTGATATAAACCTAATTTTTTATGATGCCTAGTGGCTCATGTTTCCAGTGTTTTTCAGCCACTTCAGTACAATAATTTGTGCACAATCCCCAGTGCAACAGTCTCACCACATTATGATGCCTTTCAGTGTACAGTCCTTCTGCCATTAGTGTGTCGCAACCAACAAGGTGTGTGACTGTTTACAATTCAGTTTTACAAAACCTACGTATGTCTGTTTCTCCCACATGTTCAATGGACTTTGTAAACCACCATGTACATAGCCTACTGTCTTGGGCAGCCAATATTAACCTTTCATTTCTTAGTTTGAATTCACCTCTCCTTAACCATTCCTACATTTGATCAACACAAGGCTCTTGCAGAAGTTTTCTATACTTGTAACTGTATTTGTTTTTTTCCACATTTCTTGCCTTCTCATCTGGTCCATCGCTTTATATTCTTTCTTTCTTTTTTTATTTATTTTTTGGCACATTCAGTTGCTGCCTGGTTTTTATCTACTTCTGGTTTGATTTCCATTCCTGCTTTGATGTCTATATGATTCTGCTAAATTAAGCAGAGAAGTCATCTTAGATTTATTCTCCTCATGATGTTCTTCGTGTTTCACTGTTGCAGTCATTACATTTGGGTAATCTGCTATCAGGTTGCCCTTAGTCGGCCTGATTAATAAAGTCTTGGGTCTTGCGTCAGTTGCTGTCCCTTTTTCCATGACGTCAGGTCGTCAGGGGGTATAAAACATGCAGCCGACCCCATTACATCAGTCTTTCCTGCCGTGCAGTGCACGAAGCAGAAGCAGTTCGCAAGTGCCGGTCGGCCGACTCCTGAAATTTTAATTTTCGAGTTTCAGAACCAAAATCTTCAACTTAAAGCTACGTACCCCATTGGGGAAACTTTTTCTTGCTCCTTACCGATGTCAGTAAAAGTTGTTAATTGCATTACTTGTGGAAAGCAAATACCTCATAAAGATTTTCATTTGTACTGTATTCCTTGCCTAGGCCCTGACCACGACGTACCTTGCTGTTGGCTTTGTGCTTTAATCAGCGCACTATACGTCGTTGGTACATTTTTGCCTCTAAATATTTCAGTTCTCGGTTTAATTATCCAGAAATGATGTTGGTTAGCCATCCGACTACCGGGATTCCAAAAAAATGCAAAGATAAAGACAGATACAGGCCGTCGAGGTCCAAAACTGCTGACGACGCTTCTCCTAAGCCAGTCACCAGTTTGCCAGTACTCAGTGAGGCGCTTTCGCAGCTCCTGATACCTGCTACCTCTGACTCGCAGGCCACTACTGAGACCCATTCAGAGTTCGGTATGCCGCAAGATGCTTTACCTATGGAACACGCGGATGTCTCTACCTTGGATGGGTCTGGAGCCGCTGTGCAGGCACCGGCTTCTGAGGGTGTATTCAGGTCTACAGACTTGCATATTAAACTGACTCCACCTTCAATACTAAGGCCTAAATCTTGTTCTGTATCTCAAAGTCCGGCGCCCAGGGCACATGTTCAGGCCCCTATGCCTAAAAAACAAATGATCAAAATGGCTGAAGATGTAATTACTCTAATCAGGAGTAGTCAACCCCCCCCTTCTTCGGCCTAGGGCTGAGCTTGACTTTGAATCTTCTGATCAGGATTGTTTCTTCTGACTCTTCTAATGACCTGGATTTGTCCATACCTACGTACGCGGATTCTGATGCAGAAGATTCCATTCCCTCTGCTTCCTCCCCTGAGGGCTTTTCTTTTGGGGAAACTTTACATACCTTAAGGGAGCATTTCCACTGGAAAAATCAGGAATTTTCTGATTCAAAAAAGAGGCTTAGGGATTTCCTTCTTCCTCAGCATAGGCCTTTGGCTATACCTCCTGTACTAGACATTGTTGATGTGTTTTCGGAATCCAGTATGGCCCCTGATTCCCTGCCTCCGGCTCCTAGTAAACCTGACAAATACTACAGGGATGCGAGAGTGTTCAGTCTCGCCATTTGTTCTTACACACGGGTTCGGAGCCGATCCTCGGCTCCGAGTTGGCCGCATAGCAAAGCTCTGCATCTTAGAGAAGCTCGAGACCAGGCTATATCCCACAATCCTCCCTGCCATTACTCAGATCTAGTTTGCCGCTGCAACGGGTCACATCGTTCAGAGAGCTCGGACCAGAGAAAACTGTTGTTAGACAGATAAGATAGTTTCTTTTTTGTTGTTAAAAGTTCTTATATTCCTATAGTTT
Organism: Protopterus annectens; assembly: GCF_019279795.1. Lineage (NCBI taxonomy): Eukaryota > Metazoa > Chordata > Ceratodontiformes > Protopteridae > Protopterus > Protopterus annectens. The sequence goes on from NC_056739.1 coordinate 224,074,254, forward strand.
TTTGATACTGTATTTTCTATCCTATTGTGTGTGTGTGTATATTGTAGTTAGTTTTTTTTATAGGTTTCCCTTTTGGGGCCTACCCTTCTTTAACCTATAGCTTTAATTCTTCCTAATATTAGCTAGTGTTAAATTCTCTCTCCTTTAATTAACATGTCTGAAAAAGCCAAGTCTGGTTTTAAAAGGTGTCAGTGTGGACAGAAAATGTCCATCACTGACAACCACACTTCCTGCGTCTACTGTCTTGGCCCTCTCCACTTGCAAGAGGATTGCTCTATTTGCCATTCCTTCAGTGGGAGGGTCATGACAGATAGACGCAGGAAACTTATTGACAGGGGACTTCTTAAGCCCGCCTTCCAGGAGGCCTTGGACAAGTCTGACCAGGCTTCTAAGTCCTCGAAGGGGTCGAAGATGTCAGAGCCCATGTCATCGGCTCCAAGTACATCTTCGAAAGTTCGTTCGCCGGTTCCACAGACTTCGGGGCCGAGCGTCAAACGTTTATCTCTCACTGAGCCCCAGGTCTTGGAACCGGTGTCGGAACTACCGCCACCGTCTATTCATCGGTCGGTGCCATCTTTGGCCCCTTCGACCCGATCTTCCAGACCATTATCCGATACTGATGTGGATCGTGTCGTGCAGAAACATATGGAGAACACGGCCCTTTCCAAATTGATTGCAGTTTCCTCCCAATTGGTGTCGAAACTAGAAGGCCTTCCCTTATCTCCAACAGGTCCTCCTTCGAGACCCATCCAGTCTTCGGAGCCGAAAGAGGATGAGCCGATGATAGTGGAGCCCTCGGTGCCAAAACCGTCCATTGCACGATCAACACCATTTACCTAGACTCCATCGGAACCTATAGGTGAGTCGCGGAGTCGACGATCTCTCCTTGATTCCGGGACTGAGAGTATTACCGACCTTTCGGTGCCAACTCTCCCTCTTGGGGCCTCGGTGCAGATTGGCTCGGCTCCGTCCTCGGGGTCGAGACCCATGGGCCCCGTGTCTCGGATTCTTCCATGTTCTTCGGAACCGGGGGAGTCCTCGACCCGAGGTTCAGGGGTTTTTGACCTTATGAGGAAGGTTTTGTCTACACAGACAACCACTTCATCGGACGCATCTTCTCCCTCCCTTAAGGAGCCACTCTCTGTTTCTGTTCCCACGACACATCCAAAGCGTGGAGCACCATTGTCTCAGCCATCCCTAGAGGATGCCCCCTGTTCCTCGGAGGCCTCACTGGAATCTCCCTCCGATGAGATTCCGAGGAAAAGATTGTGCAAGAGGAGGCACTTAGATTCCCCACAGGAATCTCTAACTTCTGACACTGACTTGGATGAGTCAGAGGGGTCCCCAAAATCCCCCTCCGAGGATGTCTCATTTGCGGACATCTTGGAGATATTAAAACAGAGGGGTGATTGGCAGTCCCTAGCCCCCACTGAGGACTAGTTGGTGTTGCTGAAGGCATTTGGTGCTCAACCTTCTATCTCCTGGGTTACTCCGCCCTTCGATGAGTTAATGGATTTGATTGCTCAAAGGGCGTGGGAGACACCGGACACAGTGGAACCGGTTCCTCGAAAACCAAGTAAATTCATTACCGCTCCCCAGGACAAGACTTATCTCACCAAAGGAGTCCCGGTTGATGCTATGGTGGTTGGCTGCAGCCACTAAAAAGGAGATGTCGGAGTCTTCCTCTTCTGTTCATCCTCCTAATAAAGATTCTAGGACTATGGAGAGATACGGGAAGCGCATTTTTAGTTCAGCGACTTTTTCCATGCGTTCGCTAAACTATTTGACACATTTTACACGACTACAGAGGGATCTCATCAAGGAGCTGAGAGATACCCTCCAGGGTAACACAGATGCTGCTGTTTCAGATAAGGTAACAGCACAACTTAACACCCTTACCTCCGTAGTGAACTCGTCCACGAGGCTCATCTCGTATGCGGCTGAAGGGTCGAGCAGGGTCGCAGCTTCAGCGATTGCTCTACAAAGACTATCCTGGATGCGGCTGTGCTCTTTTGTGGAAGCCTTCAAGTCTTCTTTCGCCAACGCCCCCTTTGATGGTGTCACTCTTTTTGGGCCCAAAGTGAAAGAGACATTAACTCGGTGTGAGCAGGAAGGAAAGACTCTGTCTGCTGTCGGAGTCCATTTTTCCATTCCATCTAGACCGTACCCCAAAGGGCAACGAGGCGGAAAAATGTGGTTCCGTAGAACTCTGGGATCTTTCCAGGCCACACAGAGTGAAACCCCCCCCCCCCCAGAGGCAGAGGGGGGGGCAGCCATGGAAGACGCCGCCCTGGCGGCAGAGGGGGTCCGCAAAACCAAGGCTACAGGGATACTATCCCTGGTAAGCCTTTCCAGCACTCCTGAATGGGGGCCCTACTGTCCTGCTCTGAAGGCAGTCGGGGGTCGCTTGGCTTTATACCCACAGGCCTGGCTAACTCTCACCTCAGACTCCTGGGTAAAAGCATTGTAACCAGAGGATACAAAATACCCTTTATGTCAACTCCACCCCAACAAAGAAGGTCTCCAGATGTGCCACCCCGTCTGCGAGGCCCAGCAGCAATAGAAATTTCAAAGCTGCTCAAAAAAGAGTCATTCAGCCCGTCCCGGCGGACCAAAAAGGATCCGGAACTTATTCAAGGTTCTTTTTAGTTCCGAAAAGGACAGGGGACTGGAGACCCATTTTGGATATCAGCAATCTCAATACCTTCGTGAAGAAGGAAAAGTTCTGGATGGTCACGCTTCAATCGATCCTTCCATTTTTGCAGAAGGACGACTGGATGTGCTCGATAGATCTCAAGGACGCGTACTACCACATCAAGATGGCCAGAACGTCCAGAGATCACCTGCGCTTCCGGCTGGGAGCCAGTCATTTTCAATTTCGAGCCCTGCCCTTTGGGCTCACCTCAACCCCCAGGGTATTCACCAAATGCATGGCAGTGGTAGCGTCTCACTTGAGATGTCTAGGATTCCGGGTGTTTCCCTATATGGACGACTGGCTCCTTACCGCCACCACAGAGCGTCGCCTCATACAAGCCAGAAACTATACAGTCAACCTTTGTTCCCACCTAGGGATTTCCATAAACTTCAAAAAATCTGTCTTGCTGCCCTCACAGCATATTTCATTCATCGGAGCGGACCTAGATACTCGCTTAACATTGGTAAAGCTCCCTCAAGTAAGGGCATCATCCCTCAAGGAACAGGTTCTTCTTCTACTGCAATGCAGGAAAGCCCCGGCCAAATTGGTGTTGAAGGTTTTGGGACTCATGGCAGCGTCCCTGATTGCGGTTCCCATGGGAAGATTGCACATGAGGCTCCTCCTATGGCTGCTGTTCACGCAGTGGTCGTTCCAGCAGTTACCCCTAATGCTCGAGATTCTGATAACAGATTCTTGCAAGCGAGACCTCTCATGGTGGGTGTCCAGCCAGGATCTCACTATGGGTCGTCCATTTGTTCTACCGAATCAGACGGCCACTATAACATCGGACGCTTCCCTGATAGGGTGGCGGGGGACTTTTTCAGGGAAGAACAGTCCAAGGGGAATGGTCCAACATGGAGTACAACCTGCACATAAATGTTCTGGAAATGAGGTCGGTGTTCTTGGCGTTGCAACACTTTCAAACCCTCCTACCTTTAGGTACAGTAGCAGTTCAGACAACATGTCTGTAGTCTGGTACATAAACAAACAAGGGGGAACCAGATCTTACCCATTATGCAGAGAGGCCATGAGAATTTGGCAATGGGCAGAGTCCACGGGTCGCTTTCTGATAGCAATGCACACCCCGGGGTCATCCAACGTCATTGCGGACAGGTTGAGCAGAGCCATCCTGTTACCTCACGAGTGGTCCCTCAAACTACAAGTGGCGGAAAGAATTTTCCACAAATGGGGCCAGCCTTGCTGCGATCTATTCGCCTCCCCGATGAATACCAAATGCAGAAGCTATTTTGCCCTTCTACCCCCTCCAGGGGATGTCCCCAGGGACGCACTGATACATGATTGGCCCCCGGGTCTCCTATATGCATTCCCACCCTACCCCCTTGATTCCCAAATTTCTTCAGAAAGCCATGAACCCGGAAAGGACAATTATACTCATAGCCCCATTCTGACCTCGACAGATATGGTTCCCCTTTCTTCGAGCCCATCAAACAGAGGATCCGTGGATCCTGGGCCCAGTACCAGATCTACTGACACATTCGTCGGGAGCTCCTCACCAGTCTCTTCTATCCCTCAAACTAGCAGCTTGGCTGCTCCACTTCCCCGCCTAGCCAGGTCTGATCTACTTTTTCCGGCAGTTTAGCGCATTTTGGTTGCCTCTCATAAGGCTTCCACCACAAAACTCTACAAGAGTAAATGGAAACGCTTTGTGTACTGGGCATCCAGTCAACACGTGGACCCCCTGGTTGCTCCTTTACATAAAGTTCTAGAATTTCTTTCCATCCTTTTCCACGAAGGAGCCTCCACTTCCACACTAAGAGTACAGTTGGCGGCCATATCCAACTTCCATGTTGGTGAGGACGGTTCTTCTGTTATGTCCCACAGGCTTTGTAAGGCTTTTATGAAAGGTTCCTTCCATCTTCGACCGCCCGTCAGAGACCCTTTATTCCCATGGAATTTAAATTTGTTGTTGTCACAACTAATGTTGCCACCCTTCGAACCAGCCTCTTCTTGCCTCCTGAAGCTTTTGTCGTGGAAGACTCTTTTTCTTGTAGCGGTTACTTCAGCTCGGAGTGTGTCAAAGCTGCAAGCACTGTCAATTAAACCGCCTTACTTAATTTTTCACCCAGATAGAGTTTCTTTACTAACAAATCCGTCCTTCCTTCCTAAGGTATGTTCTGTCATAAATATTAATCAGTCCATTGAACTCCCTACTTTCTTCAAAAAACATACCAGCAAGTTGGAATATATGCTGCAAAAGTTAGATGTCCACAGACAGCTAAGATTTTATTTGGACAGGACTAAAGACTACAGAAAAACAGATCAACTTTTTGTTGCATTTGCAGACAATAAAAGGGCATGGCAGTTACAAAGCGTCACGCTTTCTAAATGGCTTACTGATTGTATAGCCTTTGTGTATTCTAAGTCAAATCAGGCCTTGCCCACCAAACCAAAAGGCCATTCTACTAGGTCTGTCTCCACTTCCTTGGCTCATGCAGCTCGCCTGCCTTTGGACACGATTTGTGCAGCAGCCACGTGGTCTAAACCACATACTTTCATCTCTCATTATAGGGTTGACAAAGCCTCCAAAGACAGGACATCTTTTGGTTCCACTGTGCTCAGGAACGTTCTTCCATGAGTCACTCAGGGTGACGGAGCTAGGGACGCTACCCGTGTGTAAGAACAAACGGCGAGATTGAACACTCTCACATAAAGAAGTTATGTTCTTACCATAACGTTCCATATGGAGTGTTCATCTCGCCTTTGTTCTTACATCCCCCCCCCTTCCCTCCCTCACGTGTTTGGAAGAACGAGTAGGACTAGAGTCTGGTCCACATGTCTTTACCTCTTCCGGGTATATTTCATTACCTTTAGTTAATTTGTCAGTGAGATGGTGTCTCTGAATTTTTGTGGCAGTATGTAGCCTTAGCACCTCAGGGTTATTGTTAGTCTGGTTTGCTTGCAAACTAGATCTGAGTAATGGCAGGCAGGATTGTGGGATATAGCCTGGTCTCGAGCTTCTCTCAGATGCAGAGCTTTGCTATGCGGCCGACGCGGAGCCGAGGATCGGCTCCGAACCTGTGTGTAAGAACAAAGGCGAGATGAACACTCCACATGGAACGTTATGGTAAGAACATAACTTCTTTTTTCTGAGTCCCACAAGTTCCTTTTCAAAAATCCTGTTGCAGATCCAGAAACCATTGCTCAGGGGCCCAAGGGCATTAAGGCTTCTACTGCTAAAAATCCTACCTCTTCTGATAGAGACTCCAGAGTGCTGGATAGATGGGGTAAAAAGGTTTATACTTCTGCAACCTTGGCAATCAGGGCTTTAAACTGCCAATTTCATATGTTAAAATATCAACAGCATATTATTGGACTGCTTAAACAGAAAATGATGTTGATTACTGACTTTGTGGAAAATAAAGTTTTACAGGATTTATTGCAACTGTTGAACAAGTTGGAAAACATACTTTGCAATATGGTTTTGATTCTTTAGAGGCCTCTTGCAGGGCTGCTGTTACTGGGTCTGTGCTTAGAAGGCATGCTTGGCTTAAGGAGCAATCTCTGCCTGATCATGTTAAAGCAAAATTGTTGGATGCTCCTTTAAATTAGGACCACCTGTTTGGCAATAAGGCTGAAAAAGTTCTAAAAAAGATGGAAGAAAATGCTAAATCTATGCAAACTGTGAAAGATTTCTTACAAGTGCAACCTCCAAGATTTAGTAGGCACTGGCCTACTAAGAATTGGTCCTTTCCAGCTCCTTCCAGATCCTCTCAAGCCAAACCTAGACACACCAAAAGCACCAGGTTTCAGTCCCAGGGGACTCTCAGAACTAAGCAATGGGGGCCTCCACTTCCAAATCTGGAAATAACAAGACACCCCCCTATGGTAACAGTCTCAATTACTTTCCTTTAAAATTACCAGGCGCTTACCTTTTAGCCGCCCCTTTGGGGGGAAAGATTGCTCTTCATGTAAAAAACTGGGAACTCATAACCCAGGACAAATGGGTTTTAAATATAGTGTCCCAGGGATACAGATTTCATTTCCACACGTTGCCAACACCAAATGGGTGGCCAGACCTGCCCAAAATCAGTGAGCAGAGGCTCAAAAATAAGTACTTTCCCTCTTAAACATGGGGGCTATTCAACCGGTACCAGAAGAGGAAAAGGGACAAGGTTTTTATTCCAGGCTTTTCCTGGTACCCAGAAAAGACAAATCATGGCGTCCAATTCTGGACCTGTCTACTCTAAACACCTTTCTGGACATTCCAAAATTCAAGATGCTGACTCTTCACCAGTTGCTTCCTATGCTAGGCAAAGATGCCTGGTTGGCAACTCTAGATTTAAAAGAAGCATACCTACACATCCCAATCAGGGAATCTTGCAGAAGGTACCTACGCTTCAAAGCAGGCTACTTGCATCATCAGTTCTCTACATTACCCTTTGGCTTGTCTACTGCACCCAGGGTATTCACAAAGTGCCTGCCTCCAGTAATTGCATTTTGCAGGCAAAGAAATATTCAAATATATTCTTACCCAGGCGATTGTCTAATTCACGCAGAAAACCAGGGCATACTTCTAAATCATCTGGCATTTGTAAAAAAAAAAAAAAAAAAAAAAAAGGTTCTAACTTGTCTGGGGTACACCATAAATGAAAAGAAATCACAACTGGTACCCTCTCAACAGGTTACATTCCTGGGTGCAAGCTTTAATACAACTGCCCAGATGGCTTTCCTCACGCCAGAGAAGCAAATTAATTTGGTACCTTACTTCAAACAAGTGGCCACAAAATCCCTGCTATCTGCAAGACAAATACTGCAAGCCTTGGGGTTCCTGGCCTCCTGCATTCTTCTAATTCCATATGCAAGTCTGCATATGAGGAAACTACAGTGGTACTTAAGTCTATGGAGTCAACATTGTCACAGCCTGGAAACAATGATTCCTATAATACCTTGCCTATGCCTGGAGTTCCTATGGTGGGCAGAGGCCTGCCACCAAAACAAGGGACTGCCATTCACACTACCCCCTGCCGCCCAAACCCTAACTACAGATGCATCACACTATGCATGGGGGGGCTCACCTGGCAGGGAAGTGCATTCAGGGCAAATGGAACCCAAATCAAATGCACCTACATATCAATCAAAAAGAAATGTTAGCTGTACAGAATGCTCTGACAGCCTTCAAGGACTACATTCTTCCAGGACAATTAATGGCAAAGACGGACAACAATACAATTATCTGGTACATAAGCAGGTGGGGTACACATTCCTACCCCCTCTGCAGACTAACCATGCCATTGTGGAACACAGCCTTGAGCTAACAAGTGCTCCTACAAGCTCAATTCCTGCCAGGAAAATTGAATACAGTGGCAGACGGACTAAGCAGAAATTTCATGGACCCATACGAGTGGAAACTGGAATCACGGATTTTCAACATGTTGACAAGCAAATGGGGGAGCCCAGACATAGATCTATTTGCCTACCCCCAGAAGTACCAGTTGGACATGTTTTGTACAAGGACTCCCCACAAGAAAGCCTGGAAAGTGGATGCTCTGTCCTTCAGCTGGAAAAACCTATCAGTCTACACCTTTTTCCCTCTGCCTCTGCACTCCAAAGTTCTCCTAAAAGTCAGGACAAATCAAGAATGATTTTGATTGCTTCAGACTGGCCACGCCAACACTGATACCCACTCCTGCACAGTGTGTCATAAATATCTCCATGGCATCTGCCTCAGACACCTTCCTTGCTGTCTCAGCAGGAGAACCAAATTCTGCACCCTCAGCTTCCAACATTGAACCTTGCAGCCTAGCTAATCACTTGAAATCACCCTTAGCATCCCTCAGCAAACATGTGATGGATGTCATCTTGGAGGCGAGAAGACCTAGTCCTAGAAAATATTATGCTGACAAATGGAAACGATTCTGTGCCTGGAACTAATCTTTAGGGATGAGCACAGCAGTGCCCAATTTACCTCAGATTTTGCAATACTTAAGTGAAGTGCTTCACAAGGGCCTGTCTTTTTTTCTCTATTAAAATCCACGCCAAAGCTATTTCAGCTCACTATAACACAACCACCCCTCTTTTATCATCCCCTGCTCAAGCAGCATCTCAGAGGGACAAAGAACTTGAGACCACCCAGGAGAGCTCCTACCCCTGCCTGGGACCTTAACTTTGTTTTGGAGAAGCTCACTCTACCTCCTTTCGAGCCATCTGCTACTGCAGACTTAAAATTTCTAAACAGCCTTCCTTTTAGCAATCACTTCAGCTAGAAGGATATCTGAATTACAGGCCCTTATGGCAGTGGAGCCTGTCATCATCTTTCATGCGGACAGGGTATCTCTGGGGATTAATCCATATTCCATGCCCAAGGTGGTTTCCAGTGTGGCTCTTAATCAGTCCATTCATTTGCCAGCCTTCTTTCCCAATCCACAGAGTAAAGGGGAACGGATTCTGCATTCCTTGGACGTGCACAGACAACTTAGATTTTACTTGGACAGAACTAAATTTCGAAGAAAATCTGAACAATTGCTAGTAGCATTTGCTGCTCGGACAGAGGGAAAGGCTATTTCAAAACAAACCATTTCTAAATGGATAAGCCATTGCATTCATTTCTGCTGTAAGCACCATGGAAAACCAATCCTCCAGGGGATCAGATCTTACTCCACCAGGGCTGCATCTACTTCTGCAGCCTTTCTCAGAGGTGTTCCTACCAGGGATGTTCTAGAAGCTGCTACCTGGAGTTCTGTACATATTTTCACCAAGCATTATCATTTACCAATTTTCTCTAAATCCAGAGCTGGCTTTGCCACTGCTGTCTTGCAGGGCCTTATAGCTGGTCCTAATGCTGTATAAATTCCTCCTCCCAACCGTAGCTTTGGGAATCTACCCAAATGTAATGACTGCAACAGCGGAACATGAAGAACATAGTACAGTTGTGTACACTTACCATAAATGTAGATGTTCGAGTGTATTCACTGTTGCAGTCCTGGTTACCCTCCCTCCAGCCCCCTGTTTTTCTCTGACTATACCTCTACTTTCTTTTACTATGCTTAAAAGCATTTTTGGTGTGTTTGCTTTTGGTTGGAGGTATATTTTTGTGTTTTTAATTTTATTTGCTCCCCATTTGTGGGGGCACCTGACATCTGGGGCAAGAAAAACTGATGTAATGATATCGGCTGCATGTTTTATACCCCTGACGACATGACGTCATGGAAGAAGGGACAGCAACCAACGCAGGACCCAAGACTTTGTTAATCAGGCCGACTGAGGGCAACCTGCCAGCAGATTACCCAAATGTAATGACTGCAACAGTGAATGCACTCGAACATCTATATTTATGGTAAGTGTACACAACTGTAATTTGTCAAAACTTTCACTACATTTGGATCTTGTGAGGTCAGTAGATCTGTGGAGTCCCACGATTGCAGATCTCTACATGTAATCAGTTTCAAGAAGGCCCTTCCCTCCTTTGGAATGGGGAATATATAATCTTGGTATACACTGATTTTTATAAATCATTTGATGAGCATGAAACATCCTTCTTGTTTTAATATGTAATCTGTGTAACACTTTTTGGGGCCAGTCAATCACTCCAGAACTGTACATTAAGACAAGAAGAACAAATTGATTTCCAGCTTGGCTCTTGTTCCTAGATGTCAGTGCTGTTGTCAGGATTAAAGTCTTCTAAAGTATTCCTTACTGAGTTTTATTCACATTTTTCAGGTTTTATTGCTGATCTTTCATCAATTCCCAAATATTTATACACTCCCTCTTGCTCAAGTTCTTTTATATCACATTTGTGTGCCAAAGTAATGTTTTCCTGGTGTTGCAGTTTTCCTTTTTTAAAAGTTGCTTTTGCACATTTGTCAAGACCAAATGACATTCTAATATCTGAAAAAGTTTCGACACAACCTTGAACTGTGCTTTCAGTTCCTCATCTGATGAGCTATACAGTTTTAAATCATCGACAAAGGAGATAACTCATTAGACTTCGTTGTTTTCTAGGAGCCAAATTGTAGCCATGGCCTAAGCTAAGTAAACAGCTTAATGGATTAATGGCAAGGCAGAATAGCAAAAATGACAGAGTCACCCTGGAATATCCCCCTTTGATCTTTTATGCCTGTGATAATCTGTCCTGTATCATGACTTAATTGCCAAGTGGTCTGCAATTGTTTCATGGTTACTGTAATATAGTCAGTTAGTGTAGGATGTATCTTATACATTTTTAAGCACTCATTTATCCATGAATGTGGGATAATATCAAATGCTTTTTTGTAGTCAGTCCATACCATAATTAGATTCTTCCCCTTTTTACAGTTCTCCACTATAACTTTATTTAACAATAAATGATCCTTTGTTCCATATGACTTTTTTTTTGTTGTCCTTTTGTTCTACTGTCATAATAGAGTTTTCTTCTAAATGACTATAAACTCTGTCGGCGTCAATTCCCATGTTTACTTTGTGTCGTTGGAAGGAAAGTTATTGGTCTAATTTTTAGGGTAGCTTGCAGGTTCACTCTTAAGAGCATTGTTTTACTTGTTAGCCTATGTGTTATGTGTTCGGGGTGCACACAAAAATAGTTCTTACTCATGGTTAAATCTTCTTGCAAAGATGTTAATGCTTTTAACCAAATGTTAGGTACTGCATTTGGGCTTGGTGTTAGAGGCTTTTCTTAACTTTGTTTCCATCTCTCTGGCTGTTTCATCTCATTTCATATCCTGTACCTTTAAACTTATTCTTTCTTTTACTACTATCCATTTAGCATCTTTATGTTCCAGAGGATCGTAATAGATAATCCTCCAAAATGCAACTACTTCCTCTTTTTGGCGGTCTTTCAGTTCCTTTTACCTTATTTCCTAATTCTCTATAAAACTTTTTTGGGTCATCAATAAATTGTTTATTTTGTACTTTTCCCTTATATTTATCTATGTATATTCTAAGTTTTTCCGCATGTGCTGAAATTTTTAGTTTGTTTGCGATGGTGCATGATATATCCTGGTCTGTTCTAATATTGCGCACTGCTTTAATCACATCTATCTTAGTATTTCTGTTGATCTATTCCTCCTTCTATAATCTTCTAACAGTGACACTTCTTGTCATAATTACTTTATAGTTTTTTTTTTCTATTCCATACTTCCATAATGGTATTCGATTTCTCCCCTTCCTTTCCCTCACTGTCCTGTGTTCCTGTGGTAGAACTTTATCAGATGTTCTTAGTGTTTCACTGTTGCAGTCATTACATTTGGGTAATCTGCTGGCAAGTTGCCCTCAGTCGGCCTGAATTCCAAAGTCTTGAGTCCTGTGTCAGTTGCTGCCTTCTCTTCCATGACATCAGGGGTATAAAGCATGCAGCCGATGCAATTTTCTTTAGTCTTTCTTGCCGCGCAGTGCCCGAAGCAGAACCATTTCGGAAGTGCCGGTCGGCCGACTACTGAAATATTCGAGTTTGAGTTTCAGAACCGAAGTCTTCACTAAAGCTAAGTACCCCGTTGGGGAAACTTTTTTCTTGCTTTTTACCGATGTCAGAAAAACTTAATTGTGTTACTTGTGAGAAGCAAATACCTCATAAGGATTTCCATTTATATTGTATTCCTTGCCTAGGCCCTGATCACAACGTGACTGGCTGTCGGTTTTGTGCTAGATTTAACCAACGCACTATTAAGCGTCGGTATATTTTTGCATCAAAGTATTTTGGAAACAGCTTTAACTACCCAGAAATGTTGTTGGATAGCAATCCGACTACCGGAGTACATAAACGCAAAGAAAAGGACGGAGAAAGGCAGTCGAGATCCAAACCCGACGACGAAGCTTCTCCTAAGCCAGTTGCCGGTTCGCCAGTACTCAGTGAGGCGCCTTTGCAGCCCCTGATATCCGCTACCTTTGAGTCGCAGGCCTCTACTGACACCAATGTGGAATCCGGCATGCCGCAAGATACTCAAGGTATTGGACCGACGGATGCATCTCCCTTGGATGTGTCCGGAGCCGCTGAGCAGGCACCGGCTTCTGAGGGTGTATTCAGACCTCAACATTTGCACATCAAACAGACGACAGCTGCAAAACCAAAGACGAAAGCAACTTCTAAACCTAAAAACCGACGCATGAGCCATGTGCACAGGCCTCTATGCCTAAAAAACAGATGAGCAAAATGGCTGAAGACCTTATTACCTTGATCAGGGGTACCCATCCCCCTCCAGGTAAGAGGCCTAGGCAAGACACTGATTATGAATCTTCAGATCAGGTTTCTATTTCTTCTGATCAGGAATTATCTATACCACCCTATGAGGATTTTGATGCTGAGGAGTCTATTCCATCTGCATCTCCTCCTGAGGATTATTCATTTGGAGAAACCCTGCATACTTTGAGGGAACATTTTCACTGGGGGAGTCCAGACTTCTCAGAATCAAAAAAGAGGCTCGGGGATTTCCTTCTCCCTCAGCACAAGCCTTTAGCCATTCCCCGTTTTAGACATTTTGGATGATGTGTTTTTGGAGTCGAGCTTGACCCCTGACTCCTTACCTTCGGCTTCCAGTAAGCCTGACATATATTAGAGTCCACGACTCACATACATTTTTATTTAGAAGCCCTGCTGCTGATCCTGAAACTATTTCACAGGGACCAAAGGGAGTTAAGGCCTCAACAGCAAAAAACCCTACCCCCTCTGACAGAGAGTCTGGGGCATAGGACAGATGGGGAAAAAAGGTTTATACATCTGCAACCTTGGGCAATGAGGGCCGTAAATTGTCAATTTGATATGCTTAAGTGCCAACAATATGTAATGGGATTGCTGAAACAGAAAATGATGTTGATTTCAGAATGTGCAGAAAATAAAGAATTGCAGGAATTTTTGCATGCAGCTGAACAAGTTGGAAAGCATACTTTGCAATGTGGTTTTGATTCTTTAGAGGCCTCCTGCAAGGCTGCAGTTACTTGGTCTGTGATTAGGAGGCATGCCTGGTTAATGGAACCAAATTTGCCTGATCATGTTAAAGCTAAATTGCTAGATGCACCTTTACAGCATGATTCTCTGTTTGGTATGAAGGCAGAAGAGGTTTTAAAGAAAATGGAAGACAAAGCTAAGTCTATGCAAACTGTTAAAGACTTCTTTCAAGTGCAGCCACCAAGGTTCAGTAGACACTGGCCTACAAAAAAATTGGTCCTTTCCTGTGTCAGACAGAGGTCAAAGGGGCAAATCCAGATGCCCTAAGGGTTCCAGATACCAGGCGCAAGACTAATACAGGTCAAAGCAATGGGGCACATCCACCTCCAAATCTGGAGGAGATAAAGCGCAAACCTACAGAAAGCAATCCCAATGACTTCCCTCTGCCTACACCAAGCACTTATCTTTTGGCAGCACCCATAGAGGGAAAATTAGCACTGTTTACTCAAAATTGGCAGTTAATAACCCAGGACAAGTGGGTACTAAACATCGTATCACAGGGATACAGATTCCATTTCCACACTCTGCCAATGACAAATGGTTGGCCAGATCTGCCCAAAAACCAATGGGCAGAGGCACAGAAACGGGTTACGTCCCTCATGGATACGGGGGCCATTCATACAGTACCAGAACAGGAAAAAGGACAAGGTTTTTACTCAACACTGTTCTTGGCACCCAGAAAGGACAAGGCCTGGCGGCCAATACTGGATTTATAGATTTTGAACACATACCTAGACATTCCAAAATTCAAAATGCTCACTTTGCAGCAGCTTCTGCCCATGCTGGGCAAGAATGCTTGGCTGGTGACTTTAGACCTAAAAGAGGCATACTTGCATGTCCCAATAAGACAGTCATGCAGAAGATACCTCAGATTCAAGGCTGGCTTAATGCATTACCAATTCTCTGCACTGCCCTTTGGCTTATCTACTGCGCCCAGGGTCTTTGCAAAGTGCCTGGCACCAGTAATTGCATTTTGCTGACAAAGAAGTATTCAGATATATCCTGACTTGGACGACTGTCTCATTCAAGCAGAGAACAAGGACACTCTTCTACGACACCTGGCATTTGTGAAAAGGTTTCTAACATGCCTAGGGTACACAATAAACTAAAAGAAATCACAGCTGGTACCCTCTCAAAAGATAACATTCCTGGGTGCAAGCTTGAATACAACTGCCCAGATGGCTTACCTCATGCCAGACAAAGGCAACTGACTACTTACGTCAAACTGATGGCAACAAAGACCCAATCTTCTGCAAGACAAATTCTGCAGGCTCTGGGTTCATGGCATCCTGCATCCTACTAATTCCATATGCAAGACTGCATATGAGGAAACTTCAATGGCAAATAAAAAGTTTATGGAATCAACATTCACACAATCTGGAAACAATGACTCCTCTCATTCCCTGCCTGCAACAGGAGTTTCTGTGGTGGGCAAAGGCATGTCACCAAAACATGGGACTGCCCTTCATTCTACCCCCTGCCAGCCAAACTTTAACAGACTCATCAGATTATGCCTGAGGGGCCCACATGGCAGGAAGATGCATTCAGGGCTTATGGGCACCAAATCAAATGCAGCTACATATCGACCAGAAAGAGATGCTAGCAGTTCAAAATGCCCTAACAGCCTTCAAGGACTTACTTCATCCAGGACAGCTACTGATAAAGACAGACAACACCACAGTCATGTGGTATATAAACAAGCAAGGGGGCACGCGCTCATACCCCCTTTGCAGATTAGCCATGGCACTGTGGGACACAGCTTTGAACCTACCAAGTACATCTTCAAGCTCAATTCCTGCCAAAAAAACAAAACACTCTGGCAGATGATTTAAGTAGAAACCTTATGGATCCTCACAAGTGGAAACTAAATCCACAAGTCTTCAGCATGATAACAGAGAAATGGGGGAGCCCAGACATGGATCTATTTGCCTCTCCTCAGAATCATCAACTGAAAAGATTCTGCCCAAGGATTTATCACAGACAATCATGGAAAGTGGACGCCCTATCCTTCAATTGGAAAAACCTATCAGTTTACGCCTTTCCTCCTCTGCCTCTTCTACTCAAGGTCCTCCTAAAAGTCAGACAAGAGAAGCCAAAGATGATATTAATTGCCCCGGACTGACCTCGCCAATACTGGTACCCAATCCTAAGGAACTTGTCTCAATACCCAACTTGGACCTTGCCTCAAAGACCACAACTACTGTCCCAGCAAAACAATCAGATCCTGCACAATCAACTACAAACTCTGAACCTGGCAGCATGGTAATCCTCTAATCATTCAAATGACACCTCTCAGTAAAGCTGTGATGGATGTCATTTTGGAAGCTAGAAGGCCTAGTACTAGAAAATCTTATGCTGACAAATGGAAGAGATTCTGTGCTTGGAATCAAGCACATGGAACTGATACAGCAGAACCACATATTCCTCCGATATTACAATACTTAACTGAGATGCTTGACAAAGGCCTATGTTTCTCATCAATCAAAATCCATGCCTCTGCCATTTCTGCTCATTACAATAGAGCGCCACCAATCTTTTCTCATCCTTTACTAAAGCAGTATCTTAGTGGAGCCAAAAATTGAAGGCCTCCTAGATCATCACCATTACTTGCATGGGACCTAAATTATGTGTTGGAAAAGCTCACCCTGCCTCCATTTGAGCCAACTGCTACCACTGATATAAAGTTCTTATCATGGAAGACAGCTCTGCTACTAGCAATTACTTCAGCAAGAAGAGTTTCAGAGCTACAGGCCCTCATGGCTGTAGAGCCTTTTGTCATATTTTACCCAGACAGGGTGTCTCTGAGGACAAATCCTACTTTTATGCCTAAGGTCGTTTCCAGTGTGGCTCTTAACCAAATAATTCATCTGACAACTTTTTATCCAAATCCGCAAAACAAAGGGGAGAGAATTCTGCATTCCTTGGACGTATACAGACAGCTAAGATTCTACTTGAGCAGGGCTAAAGCTCTAAGAAAAACTGAACAAGTACTAGAGTCTTATGCTGCAGGATCAGAAGGAAAGGCTATTTCAAAGCAGACAGTTTCAAAGTGGATAAGCCGTTGCATCCATTTCTGCTACTTAAACCATGGCAAACATGTGCCCAAGGACATTAGGTCTCACTCCATCAGAGCTGCAGCTGCTTCAGTAGCCTTTCTCAACCAAGGACATTCTAGAGGCTGCTACTTGGAGTTCTGTTCACACCTTTACAAAACATTACCATTTGCCTCCCTACTCTAAGTCCAGGGCAGGCTTTGCCACTGCAGTGCTGCAGGGCCTTATAGCCTCACCTAATGCTGTTTAGCTCCAGCCTCCCAACCATAGCTTTGGGATTCTACACAAATGTAATGACTGCAACAGTGAAACACGAAGAGCATAGTACAATTCTGTATACTTACCATAAATGTAGATGCTCGATTGTATTCACTGTTGCAGTCCAGGTTACCCTCCCGCCAATCCCCCGTCATTCTACAGTTTATCTTTACTTTATCTTTTACAACCTATGTGGTGTATTTGCTTGTAGATGAAGGTAAAGTTTATATTGATGCATGTATATGTATAAATATTTATAATATTGCTACCTTTTTGGGGGCACCTGACATCCGTGGCAAGAAAAACTAAAGAAAATGGCGTTGGCTGCATGTTTTATACCCTTGACGACCTGACGTCATGGAAGAGAAGACCGCAACTGCAGGACCCAAGACTTTGGAATTCAGGCCGACTGAAGTAATCTGCTGGCAGGTTGCCCTCAGTTGGCCTGCATAACAAAGAATTGGGTCCTGCGTTGGTTGCTGTCTCCTCTTCCATGACATCAGGTCGTCAGGGGTATAAAACATGCAGCCAAACGCCATTTTATTCGGTCTTTCTTGCCGCGCGGTGCCCGAAGCAGAAGCAGTTGGCAAGTGCCGGTTGGCCGACTCATGAAATTTTCGTATTTGAATTTCAGAACTGAAGTCTTCAAACTAAAGCTAAGTACCCCGTTGGGGAAACTTTTTCTTGCTCCTTACCGATGTCAGTAAAAGTTAATAATTGCATTACTTGTGGGAAGCAAATACCTCATAAGGATTTTCATTTCTACTGTATTCCTTGCCTAGGCCCTGATCACAACGTGCATTGCTGTTGGTTTTGTGCTAGATTTAACCAACGCACTATTAAGGGTCGGTATATTTTTGCTTCTAGATATTTTCAAGATTTAATTATCCTCAAATGCCGTCTATTAGGAATCTGACTACCGGAGTTCATAAAAAACGCAACGAAAGACAGACTGTCGAGGTCCAGAACTGATGACGAAGCTTCTCCTAAGCCAGTCGCCGGTAGTCATTGAGGCGCTTTCGCAGCCCCTGATACCTGCTACTTTTGAGTCACAGGCCTCTACCGAGACCCATTCGGAGTCCGGTATGCCGTGAGATTCTCAGAGTATTGAACCCGTGGATGTCTCTCCCTTGGATGTGTCCAGAGCCGCTGAGCAGGCACCGGCTTCTGAGGGTGTTTTTAGGCCTCAGCATTTTTGTATTAAACCGACGCCAGCGACAAACACAGTTTTTTTGCTCAAGACTTTTCCTGGTACCCAGAAAAGACCGTTCATGGCGTCCAATACTGGCCCTATCGATTCTGAACATGGTCCTGGGCATTCCAGAATTCAAAATGCTGACTTTAGAACAGCTACTGCCTATGCTAGGCAAGAATGCTTGTTCAGTAACTCTAGACTTAAAAGAGGCATACCTGCATATCCCAATAAGGGAATCATGCAGAAGGTACCTTCTCTTCAAAGCAGGGTTTTTGCATTACTAATTCTCTGCACTGCTCTTTGGCTTTTCTACTGTGCCCAGGGTCTTTACAAAGTGCCTGGCACCAGTAATTGCATTCTGCAGACAAAGACGCATTCAAATTTATCCTTATCTGGATGATTGTCTCATTCAAGCAGAGGACAAGGACACTCTTCTTCAACTTCTGGCATTTGTAAAAAAGGCTTCTAGCATGCCTAGGGTACACCGTAAACTAAAAGAAATAATAACTGGAACCCTCTCAAACAAATGGCAACAAAAACCCAGTTATCTGCAAGGCAAATTCTGCAGGCTTTGGGGTTCATGGCATCCTGCATTCTACTAATTCCATATGCAAGACTGCATATGAGGAAACTTCACTGGTACCTAAAAAGTTTATGGAGTCAACATTGTTACAGCCTGGAAACGAGGCTTTTTCATTCCCCTGCCTACAACAGGAGTTTCTTTGGTGGGCAGAGACATGTCACCAAAACAAGGGATTATCATTCACTCTACCCCTTGCCACCCAAACCCTAACTACAGACGCATCAGACTTTGCTTGGGGGACCCACCTGGCAGGGAGATGCATTCAGGGCAAATGGAGCCCAAACCAAATGCATCTGCATATCAACCAGAAAGAAATGCTAGCTGTTCAGAATGCTCTGACAGCCTTCAAGGACTTACTTCATCCATCCAGGAGAACTACTGATAAAGACTGACAAACACCACAGTTATGTGGTACATAAGCAGGGGGGTACACATTCCCACCCCCTTTGCAGACTAGCCATGGCTTTGTGGAACACAGCCTTGACTTACCAAATACATCTTCAGGCTCAGTTCCTGCCAGGAAAGCAAAATACTTTGGCAGACGACCTAAGCATAAATCTTATGGACCCACACGAATGGAAACTGTATCCACAAATCTTCAGCATGTTAGCGCAGAAATAGGGGAACCCAGACATAGATCTATTTGATTCTCCCCAAAATTATCAGTTGGACAAATTCTGCACAAGAACTCATCACAAAAAAGCATGGAAAGTGGATGCTCTATCCTTCAGCTGGAAAACCCGATCAGCCTGTGCCTTTCCCCCTCTGCCTCTGCTCTCCAAGGTCTTACTAAAAGTCAAAATATACACAGACGCTGGAAGATAAACACTTTATATCAAATAACAAAACACGGCAAAGCTTTCAGGTATAAACCCTTCTTCAGTGCATTCATTACAACAGTTAAAAACATAATGATTATATAGTGTGGGTCAACATCACATGACCTGCAGCCCAATAGTCACATGACGCACAGTTAAAAATACAACATATTTCATCTCAATTTAGTTTGCTGTAAAAACTTAAGAACAGGTTTCAATGTTACAACATCATTTATTCCTGGTGGTTTGTCTGCCTGTAACCTAGTTATCCACTCATACTCCTTCAGCTCCAGTTTGTTATTTATATCACCTCCTCTAGATGTTACTTCAACTATTTGTATAACACGAAATAAAAATCTATGTTCGGCTCCATATTCTTCTATATGCTTATATAAAGAATTAGTTCTTATTTTTCTATTAATTTCTGACTTGTGTTCAATTATTCTATTTTTTAATTTTCTTATAGTTTTACCTATATAGAACGATGAACGCTCAGAGCAGGTAGCCATATATACCACTGAAGTGGTATTACAAGTAGCTTTAACATTAAAGTTATACACTGTTTTTATGATGGGATGTTTAAATGAATGACTATTTTGATCTTGAATGTCAGAACAACATGTACAGTTATAACATTTGCATGTTCCTGTCTTTATGCTACTAGGCACACCTAAAGTGAAAAACTCTTTATAGCACAATTGCTGTTTCAGTGTTCTCATATTCCTAAAAGAAAAATAAGGTTTAACGTCTAATACTTTCCTTACATCCATACATGCCATCAATATAAGCCAATTCTTTTGTATGACTTGTATTAAATATGTGTTGGAATTGAAGGAGGTAACAAATCTAACTTTCATATCATGCTGTCTCACTTCACCCATTATAACACCTTCAGTGTATATAGGTTTAAGAGTAGTAGTCCTTTGGGCTATAGTTTTATGTTTACATTCCAGGACTAACCTGCTGTCATAACCACTAGAAAGCAGTTCCTGCGTTGTAGATTCAAGCTGACTATTAAACATGACTTCATCTGTGTTTAGTCTGCTTACTCTGCCCAACTGTGATTTTATTATACTCTTAAATACATGGGGAGCATGCATACTGCCAGAATTTAGGTACCGTCCTGAGTGTACTTCTTTCTGATATATACTGGTTTCAAAGGAATCATTGGTTTTGTGTAACATTAAATCTAGAAACACTATTTTATCTCTGGAAAAATCCATCTTAAAAGTTAAAAAATTCGTACTTTCATTCAAATATGCTAAAAAAGAATACAACTGAGATTCAGACCCCTTCCAAAGTAAAAAAACAATCATCTACAAATCTCTGGTAAAATGCTATATGTCAAGCAAAATTATTATCCTTGTTTAGTATAAATCTCTGTTCCCAAACGTACAGTACTAAATTCGCGTAGGTATTCGCTGTGGAAGTACCCATAGCCACACCCGATTTTTGCAGATATAGTTGTTGATTAAATAAAAATATGTTGTTGGTTAAGACTAAATCCAGTAATGTACAAATAGTTTCTACCTTGCGTGATGTATAGGGGGTTTGCTCAGTTAGAAATTCTCTTATACAATTAATACCAAAGTCATTAGGTATTACTGTAAATAATGATGTGATATCCAACGTTACTAATAAAACATTATCAAATATTATCCCTTCATTTTTTAATGACTGTTGTCGTTGCTTTAACTTCAATAAAAAATCAATGGTATCCTTCAACACCGTACTGCAATTTTTCATAAAGGGATACAATTGTTGCTGCAGATAAATAGATATTGGTTCCGTGATCCAGCCTCCACCTGAGACTATAGGTCTCATTGGCGGATCACTGATGGACTTGTGTATTTTCGGAACCCCATATAAGCTTGGTATAAGAGGACATGGTACTGTAAAGAAATTAAACAAATCTATGTCTATGTCTTCCTGTACTTGTAGTTCATAGATAGCCATATTAATTCCACTAATACATCTTTTAACTTCTCTCTGGTTAATAATTTTAAAGGCTTTACCATCACTTAATAAAGTTTCCATGGAATGTATGTACTTGCCCTTATCCATTATGACAGTAACATTGCCCTTATCGGCTGATTTAATTATAATGTCATTATTACAAACCAGTGTCTTCAGAGCTAAATGCTCTTCCATAGTCAAGTTAAAGTTTCTAGACCTTACTACACTGTTACACTTCTTGTTATTAGCATATATTGCCCTGATTTCTTGTTCACACAAATCGTGAAACGCCGTTAGCACAGGTACATTACTTGGTACAAATGTGCTACGACGCTTACATGTTAGTTCAACATTATTTTTACAACCAAATAACATTTTTAATGTTACTGTTCTAACAAACAGTTTAAGATCTGTTAGAACATTAACAACATCATCAGATGCCATTGGAATAAAGTTTAAGCCCTTGTGTAACAATGAGTAGATTTTTATTTCGTGTTATACATATAGTTGAAGTAACATCTAGAGGAGGTGATATAAATAACAAACTGGAGCTGAAGGAGTATGAGTGGATAACTAGGTTACAGGCAGACAAACCACCAGGAATAAATGATGTTGTAACATTGAAACCTGTTCTTAAGTTTTTACAGCAAACTAAATTGAGATGAAATATGTTGTATTTTTAACTGTGCGTCATGTGACTATTGGGCTGCAGGTCATGTGATGTTGACCCACACTATATAATCATTATGTTTTTAACTGTTGTAATGAATGCACTGAAGAAGGGTTTATACCTGAAAGCTTTGCCTTGTTTTGTTATTTGATATAAAGTGTTTATCTTCCAGCGTCTGTGTATATTTTGACTTGCTTTTTATTCAAGTAATTGTTCCTTACTAAAAGTCAGACAGGAAAAAACAAAAATGATCCTAATTCCTCCGGACTGGCCTTGCCAGCACTGGTACCTGCTTTTAAGGAATATGTCACACCTTCCTCCATGGTACTTGCCTCAAATACCTAATCTACTGTCTCAGCAGAACTATCAGATTGTGCACACTCTGCTCCAAACTCTGAATCTTGCAGCATGGCTAATCAACTAATTATTCAAACAACACATCTCAGTAAATCTGTGATG
This sequence comes from Protopterus annectens, assembly GCF_019279795.1. Classification (NCBI taxonomy): domain Eukaryota; kingdom Metazoa; phylum Chordata; order Ceratodontiformes; family Protopteridae; genus Protopterus; species Protopterus annectens. The sequence goes on from NC_056739.1 coordinate 224,096,832, forward strand.
GATATCATTTTGGAAGCCAGAAGGCCTAGTACTAGAAAATCTTATGCTGATAAATGGAAGAGATTCTGTGCTTGGAACCAAGCACAAGGAATAGACACAGCGACACCCAATATTCCTCAGATTTTCTCATCCACTGCTTAAACTGTATCTTAGAGGAGCCAAAAATGTAAGGCCTCCCAGAAGAGCACCAACTCCTGCATGGGACCTCAATTTTGTGCTGGAAAAACTCACCCTGCCTCCTTTTGAACCAGCAGCTACTGTGGATATAAATTTTCTATATTGGAATATAGCTTTTCTTTTGGCAGCCACTTCAGCAAGAAGGGTTTAAAAACTACAGGCTCTCATGTCAGTCGAGCCTTTTATTATATTTTACCCGGACAGGGTGTCCCTCAGGACCAATCCTTCTTTTATGCCTAAGGTGGTATCCAGTGTGGCTCTTAACCAGACCATTCACCTGCCAACATTTTACCCAAATCTCCAGAACAAGGGGGAGCGGATTCTGCATTCATTAGATGTACACAGACAATGAAGATTCTACTTAAACATGACCAAATCTCTAAAAGTCTGAGCAACTACTGGTAACATTTGCGGCAGGATCAGAGGGATAGGCTATATCAAAGCAGACTATTTCTAAATGAATAAGCCACTGCATTTGTTTCTATTTGCACCATGATAAACCTGTGCCCAAGGGGATCAGATCACATTCCACCAGGGCTGCCTCTACTTCAGCAGCTTTTCTCAGAAGGGTCCCAACCAAAGACATTCTAGAAGCTGCTACTTGGAGCTCTGTTCATACCTTCACAAAGCATTATCATTTACCTCTCTTCTCCAAATCCAGGGCAGGCTTTGCCACTGCAGTCCAGCAGGGTCTTATAGCCGCTCCTAATGCTGTTTAGTTCCATCCTCCCATCCATAGCTTTGGGATTCTACCCAAATGTAATGACTGCAACACTGAGTAAAATGGCGTCTGCTGCATGTTTTATACCCCTGATGACCTGACTTCATGGAAGAGATTACATCAACCGCCGCAAAACACAAAACTTTGTTATTCAGGCCGACTGAGGGCAACCTGCCAGCAGATTACCCCAAGTGTGATGACTGCAACAGTGAATGCACTCTAACATCTACATTTATGGTAAGTGTACACAACTGTACTTTCCTTTGCAGTCTGACCCTAGGTCTTCCTGTGTTCAGCAGCCTGTTAGGCCATCTCTCAAAAAGAAAGAGGAAGCATGCATCTTCTGTTACAGAAGGTCAGCCTGATTGGCAGAGTTTCTCTCAAAGCCTATTTTATGCTTTTATAGCCCTGCGGCCTACTGCACGTCGGACTTCCACATTCCCTCCTCCAGTTCTGAGCCCTAGACCTCAGAACCCTCACAGGTGGAAGAGGAAGAATACTCCGATTCTTCTGAAGAATCTCTCTCCTACACCTCTCAACTCCCTTCTCACCCTTGGATATGGTTCCATAGAGCAAGAATCTGGTGATGCAGATTCCCAAGCAGAAGATCTAACCTTTGGGGAAAAACTACAGCCAAAATGAGGTAAAATTTTAAGTGAGACTCATCTGAGATGACCGAAGTGCAAAAAAAGTATTATGACCTCATCCAGATGGACTCTCCAGCCCCTGTTGCTGTTCCTCCCATTCTTCCAGCTTTTCTGGATGCCTTTTTCTGCAGCATTATTGAACCCAGACTCCCGACCCTCCGCTCCATTCAGACTTGATAGGTTTTATAAAATCCCTGAGACAACAAAATTTCTAGTAAAATGCCCAGTTGTAGACCCAGCAACCATTTCTGTCTCCACTGACGAGGCTTCAAAACTTCTGCCCTCTACTTACTCCTCTGTGCTGACAAAGACAGCAAAGTCGTGGAGCATTTGGAGATAAGATGTACACATCTGCAACTGTGGCTTTTCAGAGCAGTCCGTTACTAGGCACACATGTCTAAATATGTTTTAGCCCTTCTGGAAAAATTTCCAAACAGCTGTGTGACTTCATAGACTTGGCAGCCAAAGCTCAACTGTCCTCCCTTGTTTCACTAACTTCTCAGGTTACCAGACACTCTCTCAAGTGCAACTAAGATGCTGCCGAGGCCTCAGCCATGTTGGCAGCATCAGCATCTTCCCTAAGAAGATATTCCTGGTTATGCCTTCAGCCCCTACCAGATGATTTTAGAGCTAAGCTGGTACATATTCCTCTGGACAACTCAGCCCTATTTGGAGCAAAGGTTGCAGACTTGTTCAAGTCATTGCAACAAAAGGGGAAAGAGATGCAAGATTTAAAGCATCTGTTTGTATCCCCCATGTCCAAAGTTTCAAAGGAATTATTCTTCAAAAACTCAGTTCATCAGAAAACACACAGGCCCTGCTTCCCTCTTCTAGGCCTAGGAAGACCAGCAGGAAGCAGTCCACTCCTGTTAGAGCAACACCATCTACCTACCAGCCAGAGGATGCCCTTTCAAGACAGGGCAGGTAGTGTGTGACTACCTGCCAACCTTCAACCCCCCCCCCACCCACCCACTCTCTCTGTCCTTGTCTTATTACGATTCCCTCGTTAAGTGTGGAGACTCATCGCTTCAGAGAAGTGGGTGCTTTCAGTAATAGAACAGTGGTACTTCATGAACTGGCGCATTCCACCAAAGAGGGAATTCCTCAGCCCCCAAAAGAACAACATCCCCTCTTAAAACCAGTGCTAGACACCCTAATGGCTCAAGGTACCATCCGGCCTGTCCCACAGTCTGCTATGGGACAAGGCTTTTACTCTCAGATTTTTCTAGTTCCAAAAAAAGTCAGAACCTGGAGATAAAGACAGAGACAGGCCACACAAGACTAAGCTTTCCGACGACTCTACCACTAAGCAGGTCGTCAGTTCTCTGAAATTCAGCGAGGCACTTTCGCAGCCCCTGATGCCAGATTCAGTATCTATGCAGACCTCTGCCGAGACCCTTTCGGAGTCTGGTATGCCGCAGAAATTTTCGTCTTCTATCTCTGCCTCTGTTGGATCTGGAACCGCGATGCAGGCACTGGCTTCCGAGGAGGCCTCTCGCACTACTAAATCTAGACAAAACCAGCGTCTTCTCATGCGACTACCATTTGTCTCAGACCGATGGATACTCTTAGGTCTAGAAGACAAGCCACTCTTAGACAGTCTGCCTCTAGCCACCATCTTGCTCCTGCTCCACCACCCCAAGCGCAAATGCTTAAAATGGCAGAGGATTTCATCTCTCTTAACTGGGGTAGTCAGGCCACAACTGCTGAAAGGAAAAGAAACCCTTCTCCAGAAAATATGACAGAAAAGGATTCTGAGGAATCTGACTATTCAGATTTTGAAGAGGAAAAACAACCTCTGACTGCTTATGAGGATTTAAATGTAGAGAAATCCATTCCATCAGCCTCCCCACAACAAGACCTTTACTTTAGGGAAACCCTTCACACCCTCAGGGAACATTTCCAATGGGAATCTCAGGATTTCCTGCAGTCTAAGAAAAGACTTGGAGAGTTTCTGGACCTGCCCCAGAACAGACCCCTGGCCGTCCACCCTATTTTAGAAGTGGTGGATGATGATTTCCATGAATCCAGCTTAGCCCATGACACCCTCCCACTTGCTCCCAGTAAGCCTTACAGGTATTGCAGAGTACCAAATTCTCACAAGTACCTGTACAGAAATCCTGCTGCAGACCCCCGAGATCATTACACAGGGACCTAAAGGAACTAAGACTAGTTCTGCCAAGAATCCTATTCCTTCTGACAAGGATTCCAGAAGTTTGGACAGATACGGTAAAAAAGTATACACCTCTGCAACCTTAGCTATCAGAGCACTCAACTCTGTTCCATATGTTAAAATATCAACAACACAGATTAGAACTATTAAAACAAAAGATTTCTACCTTTCCTGACTGTGCCAGTTCGAAAGAGTTAGCAGATTTACTGCACTCGAATTGTCAAGTGGCCAAACGCTCATTACACTGTGGGTATGACACCCTATAAGCCACAAGCAGGGCAGCTGTGTCAGGATCTGTCAGTAAGAGACCTGCATGGTTAAATGAACCACCTCACCCTGATCATATCAAGTCTAAACTAATTGATGCACCCCGTGAAATGGACCGCTTGTTTGGAGCAAAAGCATAAGAGGTGCTTAAAAAGATGGTAGACAAAGGAAAATCTATGCAAACCGCAAAAGATTTCTTTCAGGTTCAACCTCCTAGGTTCAGCAGGAACTTTCCCTGTAAGCACTAGTACTTCCCTGCACCTAGCAAACATAGTCAAGGTAAGCCCTGCAGGGACAGACCACCCAAGCCCTTATCCAGGAGGAGCAGAGAAACAAACAGTGGACCACTTCTGCCCCAAAGGCAGAGAGTTAAGCTACCCTTCCATGACAGACTCTCAATGACTCCCTCCTCCCCCCCTCTGTCCTCCTTTCACTCACCAAAGGCTAGGAGGAAAGCTCTCCCTCTGCAAAGAAAATTGGCTTTCTGTAACAAAGGATCAGTGGGTCTTAAAGATGATTTTTCAGGGATACAAATTCTTTCAGTGAACTCACAATTCCAAGAGGGTACCCAGACTTGCCTCCAAATCAGTAGGCAGATGCATTGAAACAGGTCCAAACTCTCATATCCTAGGGGCAGTGGAACCTATCCCCTCACATCAAACAGACAAGGGCTTTTATTCCAGACTATTCCTTGTTCCCCGAAAAGAGGGCACTTGGCATCCCATCCTGGATCTATCCATTCTGAACACCACTCTGGTGGTCCCCAAATTCAGAATGCTAACTTTGCAGCAGCTGCTGCCTGTGCTGACAAAAAATGCCTGGCTAGTGACCCTAGACCAAAAAGAAGCCTACCTCCCCATCCCCATAAGGGAATCCTGCAGGAAATTTCTGAACTTTAGAGCAGGCTTGCAACACTTTCAGTTCTCTGCGCTACCCTTTGGCTTATCTATTTCACCCTGAGTATTCACCAAATGCTTAGCCCCGGCCATAGCATTTTGCAGACAAAGAAAGATGCAGATGTGCCCTTATCTGGACGACTGCCTCATTCAGGCAGAGTGTAAAGGAAAGCTGCTCCAGGACCTTCTCTTTGTCAAAACCCTTCTAACTTCCCTATGGGTCACCATCAATGAGAAGAAATCAAAAGAAGCACCCTCCAAGAAGATCATTTTCTTGGGACCACTGAACACAGCATAAAAAATGGCCTTCCTGTCCCCAGAAAAGCAGGGCTTCCTGCCTCTCTACTTTACCCAGCTGGCTTTCAGAAGTCACCTCACTGCAAGGAAGTTTCTGTAAGCCTTGAGGTACATGGCATCTTGCATCCTCCTAATTCCTCTGGCCAGGCTTCACATGAGGAAACTTTGGTGGTTTCTAAAGATCCTTTGGTGTCAGCACTCTCATCCTCTAGAGACCTCTCTCCATCTGATTCCCTGTATTAGGGCCGAGTTTCTCTGGTGGGCAGGGGCCTATGCCAAGAATAAGGGTCTTTCCTTCATCCTCCATCCTCCCAGCCAGACCATCATCACCAACGCCTCAGACATTGGGGCGCTCACCTAGCAGGGAGGTGCACCCAAGGTCTTTGAGATACCCAGCACCTTCCCTTACACATCAGTCGGAAGGAAATGATGGCAGTACAAAAGGCTCTGACATTCTTCAAACACCATCTCAGGCCCAGGGGTTTTCCTCATCAAAACAGACAACACCACAGTAATGTGGTCTATCAAGAAACAGGGATGGACCCAATCTTACCCTCTGTGCAGTCTAGCCATGAACCTTTGGCTGACAGCCTCCTCCATGGGATTACACCTAATTACCAATTACCTCCCAGGGATCTACAACACCCTGGCAGACCACCCAAGCAGAAATTTACTGGACCCCCACAAATGGCAGCTCCACAGAAAAATCTTTTTGCATGTCATTCAGGAGCTAGGAACTCCATAGCTGGATCTCTTTGCTTCGCACCTCAACCACCAGCTAAAAATGTTCTGTACTAGGGATTATCACCACCTAGCATGGAAGGTGGATGCCTTGACCTTCCCCTGGAACTCCTCCTTTGTGCACGTATTCCCTCGTCTGCCTCTTATTCCCAAAGTACTGATCAAGATAAGGGAGGATAGACCAAAGTCCATCCTCATTGCTCCAGATTGGCCCAGACAGCATTTGTACCCCTTACTGTACAGCCTGACTTTACTGCCTCCCAGGCAGCTTCCATGATCTCAGACCTCTTGACCCAGGTGGGTGAGGGGGAATGCTGCACCCAGACTTGCAGACTCTCAAACTGTCAGCATGACTAATACTAAGCAAACGAGGTGTCCTTGTTAGGCAAGTAGGTCCCAGACATTATCACAGAGGCCAGAAGGCCCAGCACCAGAAAATTTTATGCAGGGAAATGTAAAAGATTCTGCTCTTGGAGCCAGTCCAGAGGGGGCAGTATCTCACAACTTTCCATCCCTCTTATCCTAGACTACCTAGCCGAGTTACTAAATAGTGGCCTCTACTTCTCCTCTATTAAAATCCATGGCTCAGCCATTTCAGCTCATTTAGAAACAGTTCAGCCTGTCTTCTTACGATTAAACAATTCCTCATAGTGGCTTCTTTTATCAGACTTACCATTAGGCCACCCACTCCAGCCTGGGACCTGAATTATATTTTAGAAAAACTAACCTTACCACCATTCAAACCTGCTGCTTCAGCAGAATTGAAATACCTCTCCTGGAAGACTGCTTTCCTACTAGCCATCACCTCAGCCAGAAGGGTTTCAGAACTTCAGGCACTCATGGCCGTTAAGCCCTTCATCATTTTCCATGCAGACAGAGTCTCCGTGAGGACTTAACCCCTCCTTTATGCCCAAGGGTAGTATCTGATGTGACCTTAAACTAGGCCATACATCTACACACCTTCTTTCCTAACCCTCAAAACAAGGTGGAAAGAATTCACTAGACATGCACAGACAACTCGGATACTACTTTGACCATACTAAACCCTTCAGAAAAACAGACCAGCTTCTTCTTTGCACCAGGAGCAGAGGGGAAGCCCATTTCCAAGCAAACCATTTCTAAATGGATATCGTACTGTATCCATTTCTGCTAGACTATTTGGGAATCCACCCCCTAAGTCTATTCGTACCCCTTCCACTAGGGGAGCCTCCATTTCCACAGCATACCTCAGAGGAGTTCCCACCAGGGATATCTTGGAAGCTGCCATCTTGACCTCTGTCCATACCTTTACAAAGCTTTGCTACCTACTTCTTTTCTCTAAGGCTACGGCAGGGTTTGCCTCTGCAGTTCTTGCTAACCAATGCCTAGGGCTCTAATTAATCCTGCCCACCCCTCTCCTCAGCTTTGAGAATCCTCCCACAGGTGGTGATTGCAACAGTGAAACACAAACATAATACAGTTTTGTACACTTAACATAAATGTAGATGTTTGAATGTATTCACTGTTGCAGTCCTGGTTTCCCTTCCTCCTTCCCCCTTATTTCCTCTTTCCCTAGGGGAACATAAGCTTCCCATGTTGGCTTTTTGCCACCAGGGCCACTTTACGATATTTCCTTGTGCTTCTGACGGTTTAGGGCAAGAAAAACTGATGAAATGGCATTGGCTGCCTTGCTTTATAGCGCTGGCGACCTGATGTCAGACTACAGGCGACAGCAGCCGACGCAGAAAAACATTGACTCTGGTATTCGGGCTGGCTGAGGATTACCACAGCAGGGATAACTCACAGGTGATGACTGCAAAGTGAATGCTCTCGAACATCTTAATTTATGGTAAATGTACACAGCTGTACTTTCTCAGTGGCCTCTTCTCGCTTTCATTTCTCTGCCTTGCCGTTTGAGCTTTCCACTGCACCCAGAGTCTTCCCCAAATGTCTTGCGCCAGTTCATAGGTAGGTACTAGGCTATCGACCCAAGGGCCTACGTAAGCCTAGCCAACAAGGTTCTGTGGCTTATGCCACCTATGAAAATTATTTTCCTGTGCCACTGTCGAGCAGAGACACAGAAGTGATCCCCGGGGTGTATTTCGTATTTCCCATCCACTCAAGGTTTTTCTTGGAGTGCTAATGAAGAACTTTGCTTGACATAGATGGGTAGCCTGTTCCAGAGTATGGGAAGTCTCTGGGACAGGAGTCTATCTCTCCAGCATGTCCTGTTTATTGTGGTGACAAGGTTAAGGTACCTAGAGTGTGTAGCTCGGAAGGATTGGGATTTCTTTAGGTGTAGCATGTCCAACAGATTTGGGTTTGACATAGTTTTGTGTGTTAGGCAGAGATCACCTCGGAGTAGGCAATATGCTGCGGAGTAAAGATGGAGTTTTTTGAGACGGTCAGTGTAGGGCATTTGTTTGAGGCCAGTAATCCTCTTTGTGAGGTACTTCTGTGGCCTTTCCAGCTGGTGCAGATGTCTTGAGGTACATTCCAAAAGGGGCGTTGTACTCTATAATGGGTCTAATGAGTGTCGAGTAGAGGGGGGGCAATGACCTCTCTCTTCCTGGATGAGAACCCTTTTATGATGAGGTGTGCCACGTAGAAGGACTTCCTGACTACTGTGACAATGTGACTATCAAAGGAGAGACTACTGTCCACCTGGGTCCCAAGGTCTCTTATCACGCATTCGGTGTTAAGTAGACACTGCACTATTTGGCGTTGAACTGGAGGCCATGGCTTTGACACCAGGCATCTGTCTCGGCGAGGCCCTTCTGTAGGATGTCCACATCATTTGGGGACTCTACTATGGCTCCTAGTTGCAGTCATCTGCGAACTTCATTAGCCAGAGGACTTATGTGTTAGCCTGTGCTTCAGAGAAGTAGATACCAAACAGGAGAGGTCCCAGGACTGAACCCTGTGATACTCCACTTGTCACTGGTTTGAGGTCAGATTTGGAGTCTGCAACTTTTACAGTGTGGGTTCTCTCAGTGAGCCAGTTGGCAACCCATCTTGTGACGTAGGGATTTATACCTAGTTTAGTGAGTTTAGCTATAATTCCAGAATGGGGGATGGTGTCGAAAGCCTTGGCGAGGTCAAGATAGGCTGTGTGAACCACCTTACCCTCATCTACGGCTTTGGTGACTGCCTCAAAGAAGTCGATCAGGTTCAGGAAGCATGATCTGCCTTTCACATATCCGAACTGGGTGGGATCCAGAGTTTGGAGGTTACCAATGCCTTTGTTTGAGTTCCATGATATGTTCCATGGCCTTGCAGACCAGACTCGTCAGGCTAATAGGTCGATAGTTCCCGGGATCAGTGGTGGCTCCCCCTTTGTGGAGTGGGATAACTGTTGCTGTGTGCCATTCCCTGGGCACGAAGCCTGATGCGAGGCTATTATTGAACATGGTGCTTAAGTGGGGAGCTAGTTCTTTCTGAAGTTCGTGTAAAACGCAGCCTGGGATGTTGTCTGGTCCCATGGATGATGTGTTTTTGGCTTTAGAGAGTGCAGCTTTTATCTGCATAGTTGTGATTACAGGGACTCTGCATTCTTCTTGTATAGATATGGGCCCTTTAGGGGGTGGGGGACAGTATCAGTTGGTTCTGAAATTTTCGTGCCATTGTGCTGTAACTCAGAGCAGATCTGGGTGTTGCCATCGAGATTCTTGATATAGCTATAGAATGCTTTCTGGCTGTCCTTAGAATTAGTGGCGATTTTGTTTTCGTAGCTAGCTTTGGAGGATCTTATAAGGAATCTCAGCTTCTTACTGAGGCTGACCAGGGAGATCCTCCACTCATAGTATTTTACTCTCTTTTGCAACAGTTTCTGCCTTGTGCTGTACAGTTTGTTTATGGCAGGGGACCACCAGATTGGCTTCCTTTTTTTGGAGGGTAGCGTATTGGTTCCATTTGGGATAGCACGATCCATGCACTCGTGTAAGTGCTTATGGACTGCATTTGTGTAGGATTCAGCAGTTGTAACTGTATTGTCCATCTGCATGGGTGTCATGAAGTTCACCACTTCTGTCTTAAGAGGCATGAGGTTGGCTTTGGAGAAATATTTTACTGTGGTTTCCTTGATAGGGGGTGGGGGCGGGATGTGGATATCAAGGGTGATTATTTTATGGTCGGTTCAGACCAATGAGAAGTTGACTTCAGGTGTGGAACACTGGTCACTCATGTTGGTAATGGCTAGGTCTAGGATATTGTTGCCCCTGGTGGGGCTGTGGATAAGTTGATCCAGTGCATTGGAGTTTATGAATTCCAGAAAGCATTGAGCTAAGGAGTTTGTACATGAGTAGTTTTCCCAGTCAATGGTGGGGTAGTTGAAGTCGCCCATTATTAGGGTGTTTGGTTGAACCCTAATATTTTCCAGTACATCAAGAAGAGGAGTGGGAATCATGGGGCATGGTGGGAGATCTGTAGCAAGCTACAATTAGGATTGCAGTTTTGCCCAGAGTTAGTTGCACTTGGATATCCTCGGATGCATTATGCTGAGCAACTTGCCTGGAGGTGTGGATATCCTTAATGAATATGGACACACCTCCGTCTTTGTTGTTTCAGTCCAGGTTACATGGCCGAAAAGTGTTGTATAAGTTATAGCCTGGTAGCGCAGGGATGCTCTCTGGAGTCTTGAACCAGGTCTCACTCACTGCACAGATATCGATGTTCTCCATTTTAAGGAGTTCCTCGAGTGAGTGCATTTGAGATTTAGACTTCTAGCATTGAGTAGCATTACCCTCAGTTTTTGCTTGGCTGTTCCGGTTATGGTGGTGAATTTGTCATTTGAACGCTTCCTAAAAACGACACTATAGGGTCGGCAAGAGCCTTAGCCAGTATCCGGAATCCCAGAGGTGACCAGTGCAGGCCTTCTGTGGCAAAGCATCGTGGGCTGTCGACCATGTCATCCCAAGCAGACAGATACTGGATCCCCTTAGAATGACACCAGAAGCTTAGCCAATTGTTGAAGTCAATCATTTTGTCCTTATACTGCGGTATCATTCTGGACGATGGTAGAATGCTATTCAGAGCTAGGGTCATACCTGCCTGGGCTACAAGATCAGAGAGCTCTTCCATGTCTCTTTTCATGTAGTCTAGGGAGGTACATCTCAGGTCATTCATACCAACATGGGCAATGACAGTCATATTTGTACTTGTTGTGGCGTGACCTGAGTGCGTGGGTTATGTGGCGGATCTTGGCACCTGACAGTAACTTTCTCTTTGTTTAGCCTGGTGAGTGGGACATCAGTGTGCTGACTATAAAGTCACCTATGACTAGTGTGTTGGGTACGTTGTTTTGGCTTATTGGCTGTGGTTGAGTGGCACACTGAGTCAGTGGACTGTGTGTCATATGGGTTGTGTTGGGGGATGGAGGTTGATTGCGTTTCTGCTTTGGAGGTCACTGTTGCTTAGACAGATTATTATTGAGAGCCTTCGCAAATGTTTTTCTGTTACTATGTGTGGATTTTGGTGATGTAGATTTAGTGAGACTATGTGATGAGTGTGGTGTGGTGCAAATGTTTGCCTTCTCTTCTTCACTGTCAAGTTCAGTCTTGGTTGGAGAGAGCTTTACCTCCAGTTTGGCTAGATAAGTGCATCTCTCACAGGTTGTAGTGTTGGGTGGTAGGAGGAGAGGGTTGTCTGTGTACATGAGGCAATTTCTACATTGCTTCAAGATGCCCAGATAGGCAGGAAAGGACACTGGGAGGTGACCCTTGGACATGCCTGAATAAAAAAAAAACTATTTTCCTCTAGATAAGTGAGGAAAGTGAGTACAAGAGCTGTTTTTCTCTAAGGAAGTGAGAAAAGTAAGTACAAAGACCTGTTTTCCTCCAGGTAATGAGGACGGTTGAGTGCTATAGTAATTTGTATGCATAATACAGTGATTGCCGTGGTGGTACAGCGGTAGCGTTGTTGCCTCACAGCAAGAGGGTTCTCCTGTTCGATTCTTGGCTGGAGTGCCTTTTGTGTGGAGTCTGCTTGTCCTCCCCGCAGTCGACCGGCCTCCGAAAGACGTGCGTGCCTTTGCTGAAGGTTTGGCTGACAACTCTGCACCATAAAAATCTACTGCCAATCATTAGTGGACCAGAGTTCCGCTGTGGTGACCCCTAACCGGGAAAAGCCAAAAAGTCAAACAACAATACAGCGATTGCCTTCTGCAGGACACAAGAGGTCCAAATATTCCCGTATTTGATGACCTGCTCATTCTGGTGGACTGCAAACAGTCCCTCCTGCTATAGTTGCACAAAACCGTTGCACTCCTCCAGTCCTTAGGGTTTCTGATCAATTACTCAAAATCCCAGTTGGACTGTACGCAAGACATAGCCTTCCTGGGGTGCAGGATTTGAACAGACATCATGACAGCCTACCTTCCTCCTCAAAAGGTGGAAAGTTTGACACATCTGCTTTTGGTTCTTCACACAAAAGAAATGACTGCAAGGCAGTACCTCAGGCTCTTGAACTGCGTAGCTTCCACTATACCTGTGCTGCCTTTAGCAAGACTTCACATGAGGAAACTGCAGTGGTACTTCAGGTCTGTTTGGACGCAGCATTCCCACCCCATGGAGTACAGGGTGCCCTTCCTGCCCTGTCTCAAGCAAGAGATACTTTGGTGGCTGAATCTGAAGCTCAACCCGGGTCTTCCACTCCAGTCCTTTCAACCAAAGCGCATTATGTACACAGACGCCTCAGATCTCGGTTTGGGAGCGACTCTAGGACAACTAAAAGTGCAGGGGGTTTGGCCAGTACCACACAGGATAGAGTACATCAGTGTGAGAGAAGTGAGGGCAATGCTACTGGCCCTGCGGGCCTTTCAACCCAGACTTCCAACAGGGACCCTTGAAGCTTTTTACAGATGGTACCACAGTGCTGTGGTATCTCAACAAGCAAGGTGGAATCAAATCTTACTTTGTAGGCTAGTTTTCTTGGTGTGGGAATTGGCCACCAGTCAGGGAGTTAATCTACAGGCAGTATACATACCTTCCAAACAGAAATCTCAGGCAGATTCCCTCAGCAGGTCTATGCCTGGCCCACGAATAGATGCTACACAGGGATGTTTTCCTAGACCTTGTCCACTTAAGGGGTACACCTCAAGTATAAACCTATTTGCCTCTGCCATCAACAGGCAACTTCCCTCCTTCTGCAACAGACTGTCAGAGCCACTGGCGATGGCAATAGATGCCTTTCCAATTTCCTGGAAGAGGCTGTTTCTCATTGCATTCCCCCTCCCTCTTCCCTCTTGTTCAGAAGGTCCTGCTGAAGATCCAGCAGGACCGACCAAAAATCTTGCTAATGACTCCCTATTGGCCAAGACTGCATTGGTTACCCCTCCTCCTGCAATTATCTAAGGGCAGTCACGACAAGTTAGCTCTCAGAGTGGACCTTCTTACACTGGTCAAAGGAACCCAAATCCACCCAGAGTGGTAATCTTTTCACGTCACTCTGTGGGTGATAGGATTCTGATCCCTTTCAGACAACTTTACGAGGAATTGCTCACTGTCCTGCAGGAGGCCACAAAACCAATACTGGGAGATCTTGCGTATCTAAGTGGAAAAGACTCTCCATATGGTGTCTTAAGACTGTTGGACCCATTGCAAAGCTATACTCCTCTAGTACTGTCTTAATTTCAGACAGGGTTAGCATTCTCATCCATTAAGACCCATTTGTTTGCTATTTCTGCATGCCTCCCTTTAGACCCCCCCTTTAGCTTCCAGATTGCCTTTAAAACTGTTCCTTAAGGGGGTACTTCATCTCAGGCCACCAAAGAAGCTCATGAGACCTGAACTGTGTTTTAGAGAAGCTCATACTTCCCCCATTCGATCTAGCATCCAAAGCTTCCCTAAAACACTGCTCATGGAAGACTTTTCTATTAGTGGCCTTGACCTCAGCTAGAAGAGTATGAGTTGCAGGCCCTCATGGCTGTTCCACCCTTTCTCATATTCCACAGAGGTAGGGTAACCCTTAGAACCAACATATCTTTCATGCCCAAGGTGGTCAGTGACCTTTCATTTTACCAAGCCATCCACCTACCAACTTTCTTTCACAACCCACAGGGAGACAGAGAGTACTGCATTTTTTGGATGTGTGCACACAGCTCAGATTCTGTCTGCACAAAACCAGGCCCATCACACAGGCTGACCAACTGTTTCTCTTTCCATCTCAGGGCCCTAGGAAAAGCACTAGATAAGCAAACCATTTCACCCTGAATTTCAGAGCTATTACCTTATGCTGCAAACATGACAGGAAACCCTTCCAAGGCAGTGTTAAAGTACATTCCACCAGGGCAATGGCCTCTTCTGGAGCCTTCTTCAAAGGCTTGGACACTTCCACTATCCTTGGAGCAGCCACTTGGTCTTTTGTGCACACCTTCAGAAAACATTGCAAGATAGACCAGATTTTCAGGTCCAGGGCTGGATCTGTCAGGGCTATCCTTTGTGGATTCCTGGAGATTTCTACTAGGCCACCTCCCTCTTCCTCACTGTGAGCTTTGGCACGCGCCCATCTGTACAGAATACTGCAAAATGTGAATAGAAGGACATAGAAAAGTTATGTAAAATCTCATCATAAGCATAGATGTCCTCTTCCATGTTGCAGTATGCAGTATTCTTTTCTCTCCCACCTACTCCTATTATCTGTCACGTCCCCTTTTGGATGGCACAGGACCCGCATTAACTTATCTGGGACTGGTTCCAAGTAGGGCTCTCAGTTCTGAGGTTTGGTGGGTGCAGACATCACTTTTATGGCCCATGCTGTGCTGGCCATGTCAGATGTCCCAAGCACCATACAGTGATTGAAATATTTTGTATACTGGCCGGACATTTGGGTAGCAAGAGGAGAAAACCCATATGTACAGAATACTCCAGCATGGAAAAGAGGGATATCGGTTTACCTTTACATGTGTGTATTGCACAAGGGAGAACAACAGTTTTCTGAAAGGCAGTTTGCAAAGTTTGCAAACACCGAACGGAAAAAGGTTCGAATGTGCAATGAGCGAATGCACAGTGAGATTCTCTCATTGCACATTCGACATTCTGGGGCAGATTGCACTGTAGTGGGGATCGGTAAATGGTTCCTTTCCCCACTGTAGTGCGATCTCGGAGTTAGAATAATAAAGTTTGGTGGCACAGCCCCCCACATGGGTGGCACAGGGGGACTGTGCCCCCTACATTACACTTTAATGTTGAAAAAATAATTAGATGATGTTCGAATATCAGCAAATCGGATTTTTGATTTGCTGTTTTTCGAACATGTACAACTGTCGCTGTTTCAAGTTTCGTGGTTACAATTAACTCATATGAGCAATCGCACCACTGTGTTTTGTTCTTATGAAGGTAAACCGGGATATCTGTGGTTATGGTAAGATTTTACAAAGCTTTTATATCTGCTTTGTCAGTATTCTTCCTGAAGACTCTGGACAAAAAGGAGATTATCCTGCACATCCTGGATTTCCACAAGACAACTTAGTACCAGGAAAGATGAGGGCCCTCAAGAGACTCATAAATTGTTTTTGTAGCCATTGTGTAGGGTAAAGAGGACAAACTGCTTACAAGGTAAGTCCTTCCAGGTAACAAGCTAACTGTATGGCTTTTTGATGCAAGAAAACCACTTCTTTGCAGAAATATGAAAACATTCCTTCAAAGCAGACTTCACTTCAGTAGCCTGGCCAAGTCAATTTGTGATGTGGTGGGGCCCAATGCAGTGGTTCTTTTGGTTATTCTCCTAGGATACTTGAGGTTTACCATAAGGTTCCTCCCCCAGGTTTTTGGGTACTGCATCAGTGACCTTAACAGAGTGTAGCACAATAAAAATCTCCCCCCATAATAGTAGGTATCCAGAAAGGGTCACTGTTCATGTACTAACTCCTTCACACCTTTCTTCTCACAGAGAGGCTGATGTTCTGTACCCTGTATAGGAAAGCCTAGCACTTCTCTGTGGGATACTGCAGGGAGCGACTTTCAGACTTTGACTTTATCAGGTTTGATGTTCTGTATCACTGTTGCAGTATTCCTTATAGTAGGGCCTCCTGCCCAGGGCAGCCCACCATCTGGCCAGTGAACCAGAGCCTTACATTTTAATAGCAAGACCATGCATCACACGTATGATCCCTGTGCACTGCGTAGGGAAAACTGTGACGTACCTACCTCAGAACTTCTTTGCCACCAGTCAGAATGCCATCTCTTGTTCGTCTGAACGCTTTATTTGGTTGCCAAGCTTTTTTTCTGATAAGTGCTCTTTGAGGTTTTTCTTCTCATCTTATTTTACCTGTGGTAGGTTTCGCGTCATCCAAAAATGGGAAATGCCAGTGCAGGAAGCAGATTCGCCACAAGGACCGTCACAAGTAGTGTTTCTTTTGCTTAGGTGCTTCTCACAACCATACATTGTATTTGTCAGGCGTTTGTCCCAAAAACTTTGTGTAGTTCTCTTTTTTTAGCTATTTAACTGGAGAACTGACGTCTTAAATTGTTGGCTCAAAGTACTGTGGTGGAGTCGTCTTGGCTCGAGGGTCAGCCATCCAAGAAGGTTTGGTTGAATTCTTTGGCTTTACTGCCCCCACAGGACATCTCTCTTGAGGCTGCTGACAGCCCAGAAGACCGCCCGGTCATTCAGTTGGATTCCTTTTCCGCAGTACTTCGGTGGTCGACATGGATCTGGCCTCACATGTTCCCGAAGACTCTGCAGACGTCTGTTTCATATGTTCAGGGGGAACCGCGGCTGATTTATATCTGAAGATCCTAGGTGTGTTCTGCAGTTCCTTGTTAGAGAGGAGATTCTCACTTTACTGAGTTTTGGTAGGGGTCTGAGCCACCTAAGATATTTAGGGCTGACGTCCCTTTGAAAACGAAGGCGGCTAAGCATATTTCTCCTCCTCCTGAGAATCCTCAGCATGAATGGCAGGATTTCACACAGGGTTTGTTTGTTTGCCCTTGTGGCTTTGAAGCCCCCTCACAGGGTCTCTTGCTGCTCCCATTTGGTCATCTTCTCTTAAGAGGCCTAGGGTGCAGGTTTTTGTCTGATGAGAAAGTAGCATCTGATGAGGAATCATTGGCTTCTTCCTCCCAGATTCACTCTCCATTGTATTATGGCTCTGAGGAGAAGGATTCTGTTAGCCCTCTTCTTTTTGAGTGGATTTCCTTTGGGGATATGGTTTCCCATATGATGGAGTTTAAGTGGGACTGTACCCAGGTTTCTACTGTTCAAAAGAGGTGTTATGAACTCCTTTAAATGGAGTCTTCCAAGCCCTCTGCTGCACCTCGTGATGTCCTTCCACTTCACTGTTGATGTATTCATTACATTAAGGATCCACTATCAAGGACTGCCCGGCATCTGGCTAGTACACCAAAGCCATAGGTTGCTTTAGCATATGCCGTACATGACACGTATGTTCCACAAGTAATGTAGGTCATAAAGATGACAGTACAGATGCATCATACTCAGAACTTCTTTGCCTCCAGTCCATATGCCATCTCTTGATTGTCCTATTGCCTGTTTTGTTGCTAGTTCACCAAGCTGTTGCAGGTAAGTGCCCTGTTGGGGTTCTTTTTTAATTTTATTGTTTGTGGGGTTTCATGTCATCCAAGAAAGGTAAATGCCGGTGTGGGCGACAGATTCCCCCAAGAGCAGTACGTGTTATGCCTTGGCACCTCTCACGATCATGCTTCTTGTTCTGTCAGGCCTTTGAAACTAAACTCCTTCATTGTAGACCCTCTTCTTTGGTGCATTATCTTGAAAACCAGCATCTTAAGCTTCTTACAAAGGACACTATGGAGGGAACTTCCACTCCAAGGGGCAGCCTTCAGTGAAGAAGGTGGCCAAGAAGTCTAAGCTGGAATCTTCTGCTGTTCGGCTTCTACTGGACGTCTCTCCTGAGTTAATGCCCGAAGGTTTTCCTGGCTTTATTGTTGGATTCCCCTGCTGCGACCGGATTGGAGGCCTGCGAGGATCTGACTTTAAACACTTCTGAGGAGACATTGCAGACGTCTGCATCGGATGTTCAGGGGTAACCATGGGTGACTATCTCTGAGGGGGCCTAGAGGTGTTCCTCAGATATAAGGCAGAGAAGTTGTCCCTACTACCATCACTGAATGCCATCCTGGGTCAGAGCCTGCCAGATTTTATAAGATGGATGTCTCTAAAGAAAAAGCAAAAAACTAAACATATTACTCCTGTTCGAAAGGATCCACAGAGTGAATGGCAGTCTTTTATTCAGGGCTTGTTTAGTGCTTTGATAGCATTGAAATTTCTTCAGGGGGTTTCTGTTCCAGCCCCCAGTTGGCCCTCCAAACCCCCAAAAAGATCTAGAGAACCAAATTCCTCTGAGAAGCTGGATTTGGGTGAGGAATCCCTTGCTTACTCTTTTTAGATTAATTTTCCTTCGGATTATGGATCCAAGAAAGAGGAATCTACCAGTCCTGATACTCCCTTTGAAAAGATTTCTTTTGGTGGGACAATCTCCTGGATGATTGAGTTCTTTAAATGGGGTATTCTGAGTTACAAAAAAGGTATACAAGTTGCTGCAGATGAATTCTCCTAGACCTTCAGATGTTACTCCTGTTTTGGCTGCCTTATTGAATGCATTTTCCAAAGCTTAAGGCTCCAGACGCTCAGCACCCTGCTCCCATGAAACCTGATAAGATCCTATAGGTTGCCTGAGGACTTCAAAGTTTTGTACAAGTGTCCTCCTGTTGACCCCTTGGTGGTGACCTGTAGTTTCTGACAAGACTTTGCAATTGCTTCCTTCTCCTAAGTTACTACCCTCTAATAAAAATAGCAGGACCATGAAAAGACTAGACAAGAAGGGTTTATACCTCTGGTACTTTGGCTTTTTAGGGTTGTTAATTTATCAGACTCATATGTCCAGGTATTTGTTGCCTGTCTTATCCCAGGCCAGTTAGGTTGTTTCTGATCTTCCAGACTTTTAGGCTAAAACCTCTGCCCTTTCCCTGTTCGGGACTTCTTTCCTGGTGGCTCTTCATTCATTCAGGTGTAGTTATGATGCAGGAGGTGCTTTTTCTAGGGCTGCTCCATTTGGGTTAGCAATGAGGAGGTATTCTTGGCTGCGGCTTTAACCTTTACTTGATGATATTAAAGCCAAGTTGATGGATGCCCATCTTGGTAATAAACAATGTTTAAGCTGCTGCTTTGTTTAAGTCCTTTCAGGATAAGGCCAAGGCTTTGCAGGAGCTTAAAAGATGTGTTTTTCTGCAGTGCCTAAATTTCAGAGAAACTACCCTAATAAGCCAGCTTTTGTTCGCAGGCAAGCTCGCCCTCCTAAGGGTGGCTGGCTTCTCCTGCAAATGCTACTCTGACATCTTTGCTTCAGAAGTCTCCTTTTCCAGATAAACCAGGTGCTATTTGACTGTCTTCTTCCCAGCAACTTTCCTGTTTCTCTTTGCCTGTATCTCTCCTCTTGCTTGGCTACAGATTACTCTGGATTTCTTGGTTCTATCCATTTGCCAGGGCTATTTAATGGTCTGGAAATCCTTTTCCCCCTTTTATGGGTAAGCCTCAGCCCCCTTGCGAACAACAATCATTCTATCCAGAGGTGCTTTGGAATCTTTTGACTCTGGGTACTATCCAGGAAGTGCCTGTGTCTCAAAGGGGGAGGGGGGTTTACTCCTGTAATGTTTTTACTGCTTAAGAAAGAGGGTACTTGGAGACCAGTCGTAGACCTTTCTCATCTAAACACTTTTCTGATGGTGCCCTCCTTTTGAATGTTGTCACTTCAGACTTTGTTTCTACTTCTTCCTCAGGCTTATGGTGTCTCTGGATCTCAAGGATGCTTATCTCCATATTCCTGTTCATTCCCTTTTTAGGACGTTTTTACATTTTTCTGTTTCCTGGCATTTCAGTTCTTTGCTTTGCCCTTTGGCCTTTCTGCTGCCCCAGGGGTATTCACCAAATGCCATGCTTCTGTTATTGCTTTTTGCAGGATTCAGGGAATCAAAGTATTTCCTTACTTGACCTTTTTCAGGCATCCTCTCCAGAGATCCTGCTGTATAACCTTCACTTTGCCATTCCTCCTCTTCAAAGCATGGAGTTCACAGTAAATTTCAAAAAAGTCTTTTCTGACTCCTTCTCAAGACCATGTTTATCTGGGGTGCAGGATACAGACTGTGCTTATGCTGGCATACCTGCCTCCTCCCAAGGCCTTAATCATTTATAACTTTAAAATTCTTCTTCCTTTGGGCTCTATAACAGCCATGGAATTTGTGAGGGCTCTGCAGTTCATGGCATCCCCACCATACCTTTGCTCCCTCTGGCTAAACTCCACATGAGAAATTTTCAGTGGTTTGTGAAGTCAATTTGACTTCATATGCAACCCAAAGAATTTGTAGATGTTCTTCGTGTTTCACTGTTGCAGTAATTACATTTGGGTTATCTGCCTGCAGGTAGCCCTCAACTGGCCTGAATACCAGAGTCTTGAATTCCTGCGTTGGATGCGGTCTCTTCTTCCATGACGTCAGGGGTATAAAACATGCAGCCGACGACATATCGGTCTTTCTTGCTGCGTGGTGCCCGAAGCAGAAGCAGTTCGCAAGTGACGGTCGGCAGACTCCTGAAATTTTCATTTTCGAGTTTCAGAACCGAAGTCTTAGAAAAAAAGCTAAGTACCCCATTGGGGATCCTTTTTCTTGCTCTTAACCGATGTCAGTAAAAGTTAACAATTCTTACCTGTGGAAAGCAAGTACCTCATAAAGATTTTCATTCGTACTGCATTCCTTGCTTAGGCCCAGACCACGATGCCCCTCTCTGTCGGTTTTGCGCCTTATTCAACCTCCAAACTATTCGTAGTCTGTATATTTTCGCAGGAAATTATTTTGGTACTCTGTTTAACTCTCCAGAAATGGTTTCGGTAAGCCATCCGACTACCTATATTCTGAAAAATGTAAGGATAAAGACAGAGACATACCGCATAGGTCCTAAACTGCCAACGCTTCCATTAAGCTAGTCGCAAGTTCGCCGGTACTCAGTGAGGTGCTTTCGCAACCCCTGATACCCGCTACTTCAGATTCGCAAGCCTCTACTGAGACCCATTCTGAGTCCAGTATGCCACGAGATGCTTCTTCGACTATGGAACCTGCGGATGTCTCTACCTTGGATGGGTCTGGAGTCGCTGTGAAGACACCGGCTTCTGAGGGTGTATTCAGGCCTACAGATTTGCATTTTAAACTGACGCCATCTTCATCATCAAGGCCTAAAACTCGACCCACGCATAGAAAACCGAGGTCCAAACCGCATGGTCAGGCCCATATGCCTAAAAAACAAATGCTTAGAATGCCTGAAGACTTTATTACTTTAATTAGGGGAAGCCAGCCTTCCCCCTCTAAGACGCCTAGAACTGATTTTTCTGTCCGATTCTTATGATCAAGATTCTGAAATTTCTGTTTCTTCTGATTACCGGGAATTGGCTTGATCTACCTATGAGGATTCTGATTCTGAGGATTCCATTCCCTCTGCTTCCCCCCCAGATTATTTTTCTTTTGGTTAAACCTTGCACACTCTTAGGGAGCATTTCCACTGGGAAAGCCAGGATTACTCCGACTCCAAAAAGAGGCTTAGGGAATTCTTACTCCTCCCTCAACAAAGGCCTTTAGCTATCCCTCCTGTTCTGGACATTGTAGATGATGTCTTCTTAGAATCTAGCCTGGCCTCAAACACTTTACCTCCAGCTCCCAGAAAACCTGACTGGTATTAGAGTACCTGACTCTCGTAAGTTCCTCTTCCAAAATTCTACTGTGGATCCAGAGACCATTTCCCAAGGACATAAGGGCATTAAGGCTACTACTGCCAAAAACCCTACCCCCTCTGATAGAGATTCTAGGGTCTACTTAAACAGAAATGTATGTTGATTCCTGACTGTGCTGAACATAAAGAATTACAGGATTTAATGCATTCTGCTGAACAAGTTGGTAAACATACTTCGCAGTGTGGTTTTGACTCTTTAGAAGCATCTTGCAGGGCTGCTGTCACTGGGTCTGTACTTAGAAGGCATGCCTGGCTTAAGGAGCAAAACTTGCCAGATCATGTTAAAGCTAAATTACTGGATGCTCCCTTAAACCAAGACCGCCTGTTTGACAGGAAAGCAGAAGCCGTCCTTAAAAGGATGGAGGATAAAGCTAAATCTATGCAAACTGCTAAAGATTTCCTGCAAGTACAGCCTCCCAGATTTAGTAGGCATTGGCCTTTTAAGAATTGGTTCTTTCCAGTCTCTTCCAGGCCTTCAGTCCAATCCCAGGAACTGCAGACCACTTTGGTTACAGTCTCAGGCTGCACACAGGCCTAAGCAGTGGGGGGCTCCCACTTCCAAAGCTGGAAGTAGTAAGACACCCCCTATGGAAAAATATCACAATGACTTAACCTTAACCCTTCCAAGCCCTGCTCACCTGCCTGCTCCCTTAGGAGGAAAGCTCGTCCTGCATGCAAAAATCTGGGAACTCATTACCAAGGACAAATGGGTTTTAAATATAGTTTTCCAAAGATACAGATTACACTTACACACATTATCAACCCCAGTCGGTTGGCTAGATCTACCCCCAAATCAGTGGGCAGAGGCTCAACAGCAAGTTCTCTGTTCTAATTGTCAAAGCTATTCAACCTGTCCCAGCAGGAGAAAGGGGACAAGGTTTTTACTCAACATTTCCTGGTACCCAGAAAACACAGCTCCTGGCATCCTATCCTGGACCTCTCTATTCTAAACACCTTTTTGGTAATCCCAAAATTCAAAATCCTAACACTTCAACAGTTGCTTCCTAAGATAGGCAAAGATGCCTGGTTGGCAACCTTAGAAATAAAGGAAGCTTACCTGCACATTCCAATAAGGGAATCTTGCAGGAAATACCTACGCTTCAGAGCAGGCTCTATGCACTATTATTTCTCTGCACTTCCCTTTGGCTTATCTACTGCACCCAGGGTATTCACAAAGTGTCTAGCTCCAGCCATTGCATTTTGCAGGCAGAGAAATATTAAATATACCCATACCTGGACGGTTGTCTGATTCGGACAGCAAGCCAGGACATGCTATTAAAACATCTGGCATTTGTAAAGAAACTTCTAACCTCGCTGGAGTACACCGTAAACGAAAAGGAAATCTCATCTAGTACCCTGCCAACAGATTGTATTCCTGGGAGCAAGCTTGAATACAACTTCCCAGATGGCTTACCTCATGCCAGAGAAACTAGTTTGACAGCCTACTTCAAACTACTGGCCACAAAGACCTAACTGTCTGCAAGGAAAATTCTGCAAGCCCTGGGGTTCATGGCCTGTTGCATTCTACTAAGTCCATATGCAAGACTGCATATGAGGAAACTACAATGGTATCTAAAATGCCTATGGTGTCAACATTCTCAGGACCTGGAATCAATGATTCCTATCATTCCTTATATAAAGACAGAGTTCCTTTGGTGGGCAGAGGCCTGCCACCTCAACAAGGGGCTCCCTTTCAGTCTACCCCCTGCCGCCCAAACCCTGACTGCAGACGCATCAGACTATGCATGGGGGCTCACTTGGCAGGGCAGTGCATTCAGGGCAAATTGAACCCAAGTCAGATGCATATCAACCAAAAAGAAACGTTAGCTGTACAGAATTCCCTGAGAGCCTTCAAGGACCACATCCTTCCAGGACAATTATTGGTAAAGACAGACAACACCACAGTTATGTGGTTCATAAACAAGCAGGGGGGAACCCACTCATAACCTCTCTGCAGACTAGCCATGGTTGTGTGGAATGCAGCCTTGAGCTACCAAGTGCACCTACAAGCTCAATTCCTGCCAGGCAAGCTAAATTCACTGGCAGACGACCTAAGCAGAAGTGTCATGGACCCACACGAATGGAAACTGGAACCAAAAATATTTAAACTCTTGAGGAACAAATGGCGGACTCCAGAGATAGACCTGTTTGCCCCCCCCCCCCCAACTTCCAGTTGGACAAATTCTGCACAAGGACTCCCCACAGCCAAGCTTGGAAAGTGGATGGCCCTGTCCTTTACCTGGGATAGCCTCTCTGTTAATGCCTTTCTCTCTCTGCCTCTCCTCTCAAAGGTTCTGCTAAAGATCAAACAGGACAAACCAAGGACAATTCTTATTGCACCAGACTGGCCTCACCAGTACTGGTACCCCCTCTTGAGCAGCATGATACTGCTGGATCCATGGCACCTACCTCAGACACACCTTCCCTGTTGTCCCAGCAGGCAGGCCCACTTCTGCACCCCCAACTTCAAATCCTGAACCTTGCAGCCTGGCTAATTCCTTGAGCTCTCCAATAGCATCCCTTAGTAAGCAGGTGCTAGAGGTCATTCTGGAAGCAAGGAGACCTAGTACTAGAAATATCTTATGCTGAAAAGTGGAAAAGATACTGTCCTGGAACCAGATCCAGGGTATGGGCACTACGGTGCCCAGTTTACCTCATATTCTTCAGTACTTAATAGAAATGCTCCACAAGAGCCTATCCTTCTCATCAATTAAAATTCATGCCTCTGCATTTTCGGCACATTATAATACTGAACCACCCCTCTTCTCACAACCCCTGTTAATGCAATTCCTCAGAAGGGCTAAAAATGTAAGAACCCCCACCCCCCCCCCCCCACCCAGGGAAGCCCCCTACTCCAGCCTGGGACTTTAACTTTGTATTGGAAAAGCTCACTCTCCCTCCATTTGAACCAGCTGCAACTGCAGACTTGAAATTCCTTTCTTGGAAAACAGCCTTCCTTCTAGCCATCACTTCAGCAAGAAGAGTTTCTGAATTGCAGGCCCTCATGGCAGTGGAGCCCTTCATTGTCTTCCATGCAGACAGGGTTTCCCTCAGGACCAGTCTTTCCTTTATGCCCAAGGTGGTGTCTAGTGCGGCCCTAAATCAGTCCATTCATTTTCCTACCTTTTTCCCCAATCCACAAAACAAAGGAGAACAAATTCTACACTCTTTGGACGTGCACAGACAACTTAGATTTTATTTGGACAGGACAAAGCCTCTCAGAAAATCTGAACAGTTGCTTGTTGGCTTTGCTGCAGGGGCAGAGGGGAAGGCCATTTCAAAGCAAACTATTTCTAAATGGATAGCCCATTGCATTCATTTCTGCGATAAGCACCATGGAAAACCTACCCCACAGGGGATAAGATCACATTCCATCAGGGCTGCATCTACCTCTACAGATTTTCGTAGAAGCTGCTACCTGGAGCTCTGTTCATACCTTGATCAAGCATTACCACATGCCTATTTTTTCTAAATATAAAGCTGATTTTGCCACTGCATTATTGCAGGGCTTAATAGCTGGTCCTAATGCTCCCTAACTTCCTCCTCCCTTCCATAGCTTTGGGAATCTACCCAAATGTAATGACTGCAACAGTGAAACACGAAGAACATAGTACAGTTGTGTACACTTACCATAAATTTAGATGTTTGAGTGTATTCACTGTTGCAGCTCTGGTTACCCTCCCTCCAGCCCTCTGCCCTTTTCTTGGCTCTAGCTTTCCTTCTTGTTTGGTGTTTTTCAGCTTTCTGGTGTATTTGCTTTTTGTTGGAGGTGTAACATAACATAAAGATGTTCATCATGTTACACTGCTGCAGTCCAACACACTTGGGTTATCCAGCCGTCAGGTGGTCCCGCAGTCAGCCAGAGTTCCAAAGTCTTGGTCTGGCATCGGTTGCTTTCGCTTCTTCCCTGACGGCAGTGCGCCAGGGGTATATAAGATGCATCAGACGCCATTTTCTTCAGTCTTTCTTGCCGCACGGTGCCCGAAGTAAAAGCAGTTCGCAAGTGCCGGTCAGCCGACTCCTGAGATTTTCGAAGGTGAATTTCAGATCCAAAGTCTTCAATAAAGCTAAGTACCCCATTGGGGAAACTTTTTTCTTGCCTCGGACAGATGTCAGAAAAAGTTAATAATTATATTTCTTGTGGGAAGCAAATACCTCATAAAGGACTTCCACTCTTACTGTATTCCATGTCTAGGCCCTGATCACGACGTCACTACCTGTCGGTTTTGTGCTAGATTTAACAAACGCGCTATAAAAAGACGTTTTGATTTTGCTTTGCACTACTTTGGCCGAAGGTTCAATTATACTATGCCGTCGGATCAACTGACGACCGCATTTCTGAAAAAACGCAAAGACAAGGATAAAGACAGGCATCCGAGGTCCAAAACCGACGACGAAACCTCTTCTAGGCCAGTCCTCAGTGAGGCTCTTTCGCAGCCCCTGACGCCTGCTACCTCAGAGCCACAGGCCGCCTCCGACTCCCACGTGGAGACAACTAGGCCTCTGGAAACTCAAGGTATTGGGCCTACGGAAACTAATCCCTCAGATGGGTCTGGAGCCACTGAGCAGGCACCGGCTTCTGAGGGTGTTTTCAGACCTTCACAACTTACCATTAAATCAACAGCCAAGACAAAGGTACCTTTAAAGACAAAGAAACCAGTACAGCATTCTCCTGGACAGTCCTCCATGCCTAAGAAACAAATGCTTAAAATGGTCGAAGACCTCATTACTGTAATCAGGTGTTCCCATCCCCCTCCTGAGAAAAGGCCTAGGCAGGATACAGACTGACTCCTCTGATCAGGTTTCCATTTCCTCTGATTCCTCTTCAGACCAGGGATACTCTTTACCCCCCTATGAGGACTCTGATGCTGAGGAATCTATCCCTTCAGCCTCCCCTCCTGAGGATTACTCTTTTGGGGAAACTTTACATACCATGAGGGAACATTTCCATTGGGAAAGTCAGGAATACTCAATCCAAGAAAAGGCTCAGGGATTTCCTCTTATTGCCTCAGCACAGGCCCCTGGCTATTCCGCCTGTACTAGACATTGTGGATGATGTGTTCTCTGAATCCAGCTTATCTCCTGATTCTTTGCCCCCTGCTCCAGCCAAGCCAGATGGGTATTATAAAGTCTCTGACTCTCAAGTTTCTTTACAAAAACCCTTCTGCTGATCCAGAAACTATTTCCCAGGGTCCAAAATGGGTTAAGGCTTCCATTGCAAAAAATCCAGTACCATCTGACACAGAGATTCCAGAGCTTTGGATAGATGGGGGAAGAAAGTATACAAGTCTGCAACTTTAGCAGTAATAGCTTTAAATTGCCAGTTTCACATGCTTAAGTACCGACAATATTTAATGGCTCAGTTAAAACAGAAAATGCTTGGTAGCTCAGAAGCTCCTGATTGTAAAGAAATGCAGGATTTATAGCATGCAGTTGAACAGGTGGGAAAACATACTCTGCAATGTGGTTTTGATTCTTCTTGTAGAGCCGCAGTTATAGGTTCTGTTATACGAAGACATGCTTGGTTAAAAGGACAGAGTTTACCTGAACATGTTAAGGCAAAGTTATTGGATGCTCTTTTACAACATGGTACCTTGTTTGGTGTTAAGGCAGAAGAGGTGTTAAAGAAAATGGAAGATAATGCTAAATATATGCAAACAGTCAAGGATTTCTTACAGGTACAGTCACCTCGGTTTAGCAGAAATTGGCCAACAAAAAATTGGGTCCTTTCCAGTGTCAGGCCACAGAGAGGCAGATACAGACGCCCAAGAGGCAGATCTCAACCCCAAGGCTCAAACAGACTACGACAGTGGGGCACCTCAACCCCAAAAGGAGGTGAGGACAAGTCTCAACCTTACAGGAAACAGTCACAATGACTTTCCCTTACGTACGCCAAGCACGTCCTTTCTGGAAGCCCCCTTAAGGGGAAAACTAGCACTTCTTTCTCAAAACTGGCAAACAATCACCCAAGACAAATGTGTCCTGAATATTGTGTCTCAAGGTTACAGATTCCACTTCCATACTTTACCAAAGCTAAAAGGAATGCCAGACCTGCCACAAAATCAATGAGCAGAGGCACAAAAACAAATTTCAGCCCTCATAGACATGAGAGCTATACAAAAAGTACCACAACAGGAACAAGGACAAGGATTTTACTCAAGACTCTTCCTGGTCCCCAGAAAGGACAAAACCTGGAGGCCTATACTGGAACTTTCAATTCTGAATACTTACCTGGATATTCTGAAATACAAAATGTTGACATTACAGCAGCTTCTACCCATGCTGGGCAGTAAGGCTTGGCTTGTTACTCTGGACCTGAAAGAGGCATACCTGCATGTCCCTGTCAGACAAAATTGCAGAGGATACCTCCGATTCAAAGCTGGTACAATGCACTACCAATTTCTCTGCACTGTCCTTTGGCTTATCTACTGCGCCCTGGGTCTTCATAAAGTGCCTGGCACCAGTAATTGCATTTTGCAGACAAAAAGGAATTCAAATATATCCATACCTGAACGACTGCCTCATTCAAGCAGAGACAGGACATTCTTCTACAGCATCTGGCGTTTGTGAAAAGGTTGCTAATTTCTCTAGGGTATGCAGTAAACGAAAGGAAGTCAAAACTAGTGCCCTCACAACAGATTACATTCTTGGGTGCCACCTTAAATACAACTGCCCAGATGGCTTACCTCACGCCAGACAAACAAGTGCAGCTAACTCAATATTTTCAGCTACTGGCAAAAACGTCCCATCTCCCTGCAAGAAAAATTTTGCAGGCCCTGGGATTCATGGCATCCTGCATACTACTAATACCATATGCCAGACTGCATATGAGGAAATTACAGTGGTACCTAAAAAGTGTTTGGACTCGACATTCTCACAGTCTAGAAGCAGTAATTCCAATAATTCCCTGCCTACAACAGGAGTTTTGATGGTGGGCACAGGCATGTCACCTAAACAAGGGTCACCCTTTTACCCAACCAACAGCCAGGCAAACTCTAACAGATGCTTCGGATTACACCTGGGGAGCACACATGGCAGGAACTTGCATTCAGAGCAAATGGACCACAAACCAGATGCATCTTCACATCAATCAAAAAGAGATGTTGGCTGTTCAAAATGCCCTAACAGCTTTCAAGGACCTTCTACATCCAGGACAACTATTACTAAAGACAGACAACACCACAGTAATGTGGTACATAAACAAGGGGGCACTCACTCTTACGCCCTATGCAGGCAAGCCATGACCTTGTGGAACACAGCTCTAATGTACCAAGTTCACCTGCAAGCACAATTCCTGCCAGGAAAGAAAAATACTCTGGCAGACGACCTAAGCAGAAATATCATGGACCCTCACAAATGGAAATTGAACCCACAAATCTTCAGCATAACACAAAAATGGGGATGCCCAGACATAGATCTCTTTGCCTCCCCTCTGAATTGCCAACTATAAAAATTCTGCATAAGTACTTATCACAAACAAGCATGGAAAGTGGATGCTCTTCTGTTCAGCTGGAAAAAACCTAAAAGTCCATGCCTTCCGACCACTGCCTCTCCTTTCAAAGGTACTCCTAAAAGCCAGACAAAAAACACAGATGATCCTGATTGCTCCAGACTGGCCACGCCAGCACTGGTTCCCTATCTTAAGGAACTTGGTTCAGGGCCCACCATGGATTTTGCCCCAAATTCCACACCACCTGACTCAACAAAACATTCAGATCCTGCACAGTCAGCTCAAAACCCTAAACCTGGCTGCATGGCAGATACTTTAGTCAAACAGGCAACAACTCTCTCTAAAGCTGTTATGGATGTCATTTTGGAGGGCAGGAGGCCTAGCACCAGGAAAGCTTACTCAGAAAAATGGAAGAGATTTTGCGCCTGGAACCAGGCTCACAGCCTTAATTAACCCTCTTGTTCCAAACATTCCTCAGATTTTACAATACTTAACTGAGATGCTGGACAGAGGCCTATCCTTTTCATCAATTAAGATTCACGCCTCTGCCATTTCTGCACATTACAACACGGATCCTCCTTTATTCTCTCATCCCTTGCTAAAGCAGTACCTCAGAGGGGCTAAAATCATAAGACTGCCCCGGAGAGCACCAACACCAACTTGGGACCTCAATTTAGTTTTGGAAAAACTGACCCTACCACCTTTTGAGCCAGCCAATACAGCCGATCTAAAATTTTTATCATGGAAAACGGCTCTGCTCTTGGCAGTAACTTCAGCACGAAGAGTCTCAGAGCTACAGGCATTAATGGCAGTGGAACCTTTTATAATTTTTCATCAGGATAGGGTATCTTTAATGACAAACACTACCTTCATGCCAAAGGTGGTATCTAGTGTGGCTCTTATCCAAACCATCCATTTGCCTACTTTTTATCCAAACCCCCAAAATAAAGGGGAGAAGCTTTTTCATTCTTTGGACATACACAGGCAGCTATGCTTCTACTTGGACAAAACAAAAGCTTTCAGGAAAACTGATCAACTGTTTGTAGCATATACTGCAGGATCACAAGGCAAGGCTATCTCAAAGCAGACTATATCAAAATGGATAGGACACTGTATTCGGTACTGCTACACACAGCATGGAAAATCAGTCCCTAATAACATTAGGCCTCATTCCACCAGGGCAACGGCCACTTCAGCAGCCTTTCTCAGAGGAGTACCTACCAAGGAAATTTTGGAGGCTGCAACTTGGAGTTCAGTGCACACCTTCACCAAGCATTACCACCTGCCTCTTTACTCTAAATCCAGAGAAGGATTTGCCACTGCAGTTCTGCAGGGCCTCTTAGCCAATCCTAACTCTTTATAGACCAGCCACCCAAACTTAGCTTTGGGATTCAACCCAAGTGTGATGAACATAGTACAGTTTTGTACCTACCATAAATGTGGATGTTCGAGTGTTCACACCGCTGCAATCCAGGTTACCCTCCCTCCATCCCCTCTGAACTAGCTGGACTTATCTATACCCTTCTATCCTATACAGCCTTTGGGGTGTATTTGCTGGTAACTGAAGGTATTGTTTTTATTTTATATGTATATTTTTGATTAGCAGAATGTATTGCCTACCCACTTGGGGGCAAGAAAAACTGAAGAAAATGGCGTTGGATGCATCTTGTATACCCCTGGCGCACTGATGTCAGGGAAGAAGCGACAGCAACCGACGCCGGACCAAGACTTTGGAACTCTGGCCGACTGCGGGACCGCCTGACGGCAGGATAACCAAAGTGTGATGACTGCAGCAGTGTAACGCGATGAACATCTATATGTTATGTTACACCTCCAACAAAAAGCAAATACACCAGAAAGCTGAAAAACACCAAACAAGAAGGAAATCTAGAGCCAAGAAAAGGGCAGAGGGCTGGAGGGAGGGTAACCAGAACTGCAACAGTGAATACACTCGAACATCTACATTTATGGTAAGATAACCCAAGTGTGATGACTGCAGCAGTGTGAACACTCGACCATCTACATTTATGGTAGGTACAAAACTGTGCTTTCCTTCCCATTATGGGGGCACCTGGCATCTGGGGCAAGAAAAACTGATGTAATGGCGTCGGCTGCATATTTTATACCCCTGACAACCTGACGTCATGGAAGAAGAGACAGCATCCACCGCGGGAATCCAAGACTCTGGTATTCAGGCTGGCTGAGGGCTACCTGCAGGCAGATAACCCAAATGTAATTACTGCAACAGTGAATACACTCAACATCTATATTTTTGGTAAGTGTACACAACTGTACCTTCCTGATGTTCTTCGTCTCACATTGCTGCAGTCATAACCTGTGGGTAGTCCGCTGTCCTCGGTCGGCCCGAATACCAAAGTGTTAGGCTGGCGTCGGTCATGGTCGCTCAGAGCTGACGTCAGTACGCAGTAGTACTTAAGCGCATGACCGACGCCATATCCTCAGTCTTTCTTGCCGCGTGGTCCGAAGCAGAAGCAGCGTTTGCAAGTGCCGTTCGGCGTTCTGAAATTTTCATTTTTCGAGTTTCAGACCGAAGACCAAGTTGTGCTAAGTATGTATGCGAATCTAATTATGAGTTACTGGGAACAAAACTATCTATTTACTACAGATTTTCGTGAACACATTATTATGTATACCAGATATCTAGATGATATTTTCATTATATGGAATAAAAATAATGATATAAATATGTTGGACACATTTTTACAATATATTAACAACACAGTTAAATTTTTGCAGTTTACTTATAATGTCCAAGAAAGTAACATTAATTACCTGGATGTGGACGTAACATATGATAAACAAACAAATAAGTTGAACACAAAAATATATAGAAAACCCACATTTTCAAATGCGTACTTGCACTTTGATAGTTGGCACCCTGACCATCAGAAAAAAGCCATTGTAAAGGGGCAGATGGTCAGGGCGGCCAGAATGGTCAGTGAAGAACTTGACTTTATAACAGAAATGAAATACATTATGCAGCTTTTTATGAATAGGGGGTATCCAGAACAATTTTGTGTCCAGATATATGAAGAAATAATCAATAAAAGAAGGAATGGCATTTACACAGCAATTCTAAATACTGGTACAATATCGAATCAAAAGTTGGATAATATGGATGTAAAATTTAATAATAATATCCCATTATATATCATTAAATTTGATGATTGTACCAAAAATATAGAAGGTATTATTAAGAAAAATTGGGATTTTTTCATTAATGATAAAATCGGGAGACAAGTATTTTCTGGAATAATAAAATTTGTGTATAAAAAAAGTCCTTCTTTTAAAAATATATTGGAACACAAAAGTAATACTGGACAATGTACGAGTGCAAGAAAAGGGAATTTCAAATGTGGAGCATGCAAGACATGCAATTATATTCATGTAACAGGTTTTAATGTTACAGTTAATGAATGTAATATATTAATATATGGACATTATAACTGTCAAACAACTAATATAGTATACATAGCCTTGTGTCAACAATGTAATGTATTTTACGTAGGAAAAACGAAAAGAAAATTCAGAGAAAGAATCAAAGAACATCTATTGGATATAAAACATCAGAAGAATAGTAATGCCTTAGCAAGACACATTATGGAATACAAAGATCATACCTTCAAATTTATGGTAGTAACTCAAATTAAACAAGATCTACAGGGAAGGACAACCATATATCATTTGGACATGGAAGAATTAAAATGGCAAATACTGCTCAATGCATGTATACCTCCGGGTATAAACGAATATATGAGCATTATGCCAGTATTAAAATTAAATAGAATATACAATGTATGATACAGTATGATATTCATTAATCAAGTATCAAATTTATTTATTTATTTATTTATTTAAAATTTAAAAATTTGAATAAAAATTAAATATCATAACAACATAAGATCAAATATTGATACATATTATGGATACATACATTTATAATGGAATCAATATATACAGGGTGCAATTTTTTTCACACAATTTTTTCTTATAATGTAATTATATTAACTGAATCATAAAGATAGGAATACATCACATTAAAAACATTATAGTTAAGCTTTCTGCTTATAAGATAATATTCTAATAGCATATAACTTGATATATATTTCATTAATAAATTAATTTGTGGTAAAAGAAAATATATACTCAGTAACATCATAGGGTTAATATATATATTCATTATGGTATATATGTAGTATAACAATAATAAATAGGGTAATAAATCATTCATTATATGTCATTACAAATTGATCAAATTAATAGTTATACACAATTTGATATATATTTATAGAACTTTGTAAGTTGATTTGTATTAGATTATATGTACATGTCTATTTGTAAAGTGCATGAGAGTATAATGTATATATATGTGTTGGTTTTAAATGAGAGAGAAAATATATATATTCATATACATTTTTTTGAATCAATACCATTTCCCTTTTAAGAAAGTATGGCGGGAAATTAGGTCATTAATTAATATGATTATTGAATAATCAGTATTGTATAAATAAATGGTGTAGAATGATAGACTGTATTCTGAGGAAGTTCGTAAGGACGAAACCTAGGTCAACAATAAAGCAGTGTTCGTGTAAAGGTGGTTACGGAGTTTTTTCTGCAGTTTTTTGAGTTGGTCAGTATTTACCAGTTTGGTTTGTTCTCTTGTGGATATCTGTTCATCTCCTTATTGGCATTGGTATCGGCTCCACCTTGCTTTTGAACTACAAGTTGTGCTAAGTACCCCGTTGGGGAATATTTTTGTCTTTTCTTGCCTCAGTTAATCCGGATGTCAGAAAAAGTTAATAATTGTATTTCTTGTGGGAAACAGATACCTCATAGGGACTATCACTCTCTCTGTATTCCTTGCTTGGGGCCTGAGCACGACGTAGTCGGGTGCCGCTTTTGCGCTAGATTTAATAAGCGCACCATAAAACGCAGATTAGACTGTGCTAGGCTTGTTTTCGGTAAGCGGTGTAACTACAACATGCCGTCGGATCCTCCGACGCCCGCTACCGCAAAAAAGCGAAAAGATAAATCTTTAAAGTCTAAACCGGATGAGTCGTCCGTTGCGGACGCCGGTTCTATGGAATCTACGGTTGAATCTGTGGATCCAGCCGAGGTCTCGGCTGAATCCCAGGGGGAACCTTTACTATTACAGGAGTTGGCCTCTCAGGAGTTAGGTCAGGCCGAGGGGGCTTCTTAAGTTTCTGTGGTTCCATCCTTACAAAAGGTTATTAGGCCTTCTACTTCTGTCACTAAAGGCCTTTAGAGCCTGCAGCTTTCAGCTTCCTTGCAACATTGCTTTTGGAAGACTATACTTTTGTTGGCCCTTACTTCTGTCAGACTGGTGTCTGAGCTTCAAGCCCTTATGACATGTCCTTCTTTTTTGGTGTTTCACAAGGACAGGGTGTCCCTGCATACTAATCCTCCTTTTATGGATTGGGTGGTGAATGAGTTGTCCTTTAATCAGTCTGTTCATTTGCGCACTTTTTTCCCCGTTTCCTCAATCTGACAGTAAGAAGGTGCTGCGGACGTTGAATGTCCTTAGACAAGTCAGTTTGGATGAGACTGCTAGGAAACCTGATCTGCTCTGTTTGCTTTCATCCTTGGTTATTAGAATTATCTGTATCCAAGAAAGCAATTTTTTTCTTGGATCTCAGAAGCTATTTTTTTTTGTTTTTCTTTTCATGGTAAGAGCCTTCCTTATTCTTTTAAGACTCGTCCTACTAGAGCGGTGGCTGCTTCTGGTGCTTTTGTCAAGGGTTTGGATCCTAATTATTCCTGTGGCAGCTACCTGTATTTCTTTGCATGTATTTTCCAAGCACTACCAGTTAGAGTGAATCTCCAGAGCTGGTGCTGGTTTTGCTATGGCCATCCTTCATGACTTTCTAGAGGCCTGTTCTGGACCTTTCTCCTCCCAAATTTCTTCCTCAGCTTGGACACTGTCCCTAATGTAATGAATACTATAACAGTGAAATGGAAGGGCATGGTACAGTTGTGTAAAATTTTACTGCAACTGTAGATGTCCTTCTCTTCACTGTTGCAGTATTCACTCCTTCCTGCCTCCCCCTTCTCCATTGGTCTTTTGGATGTACCCCCCCCCCCCCCGGACTGGTGTTCCTGTCTGGGTTCTCAGTTCATCCGAACATCACCTTTATGTCCTGCGTTATGCAAGGAGTATGTATACATGTGACGTATAGTGTACCTTAAAGCAACCTAAGGCTTTGGTATACTGGCGGATGTCAGGCTGCCCTTGGCAGGGAATTTCTAATGTAATGAATACTGCAGCAATGAAGAGAAGGACATTTACCATTATGGTAAGATTTTACACAACTCTACTTTGTTGCTGCCTTATTGGTTACTTTTTCTGCAACTTTCCAGCCCCCTTCTCCTAAAAAAAAACGATGGGTTTTATAAGGTGCCTAACTGTACATTTTGGGTGTATGTTCAGTCATCGATTGGAAAAATCATCGAACAGCATTACATGGAAAATGCCACTCAGCGAAACTCTGCAGGTGGGGGGGCTGCACCCCTCCCACCACTAATTATATATAGTAACTCCATGATTGTACTATAATGTGGGGTGGGGGAACAAATTTCTTGATCTTACTGTAATGCAATCTTACTTGAATGGCTCAGTGAACAAGCATGTTCAATAAAACATGCCGTTCAATGCTTTTTCCATTCGATGACTGAACATAGACCCATACATTTCTTTATAAGTGTCTCTGTGCTAACCCTTCTCTTGTTTGTTCTTATAAGCCAAGTAAGCGTTTATCTTCTACTCAGCTCTCCCTTCTGAGAGGGATAACAAAACCATGGAGAGTTTGGATAAGAAAATGTATACTGCTGGTACTGTGACCTTTAGGGCTGTTAATTACCAGACCCATATGACCTGGTATATTTTGGACCTTCTCTCTGTCTTTTCAGGTTATTTCAGACCTTTCTGATTCTGAGGGAAAGACTTTGGCCCTCTCTTTGTTACTGTCATCTTCTCACATGGCTCACCATTTCATTAAATGTAGTAGTGATGCAGCTGCTGCTTTGTCTAGAACTCCAGTCTTTGGCTCTGTGTTGAGGGAAGTATTACTGGCTTCGCCTTCAGCCTCTTCGTGATGTTAAGGCCAACATGATAATGCTCCTCTTTATGATAAAGGTCTTTGGTCCTGTAGCTGCTGAGCTTTTTAATCATCTTCAGGAGAAGGGTAACACCATGCAAGAATTAAAAACATATTTTTGTTTCCCTTGTTCCCAAATTTCCAAGGAATTACCCTACTTAATCTGCCTTTGCCCATAGATGCTCTTACCCTCCTCCCAGATGTCAAAAGAGTGGTAGAAGGGCTCCTCCAGCTAAGTCTACTCTAATGCCTACAGCCCAGGAGCCTCTTCTTTCCTCCCTTCTCAGCCAAGTTTCTCTATCTTTCTTTCCCTTTCCAAATTGGTTAAGCATCACTCAGAATTCTTGGGTTCTAGCCTTCACTCATCCAAGAGTATTACATGGTTTGGAACCCCCCCCCTCCCCCTTTTGTGAACATTCCTGAAACTCAACAGCTGTCCTTTTTATCCTGATGTTCTTTGGAACCTTTTGTCTCAAGGAATCATCCAGGCTGTTTCAGATCCTCAAAAGGGGAAGGAATTTTATTCCAAATGTTTCTGGTTCCCAGGAAAGAAGGCACCTTGAGAACCATTATGGACCTCTACCAACGCAACACCTTTTTGAAGGTTCCTTCCTTTCAGATTTTATCTCTTCAAACGGTGTTTCCTCTTCTTCATTAGGCTTTCCTAGTCTTCCTAGATCTTGGGGATGCCTGTCTCCGTATCCCTGTTTATCCTCTTGTAAGGAAATGTTAACTAATTACTGCTGAGTGCACTTCCAGGAATTTCTGCAGGCACCTCCTGCTACCCTTCTAGTCATCAAATGATGTTTGCTCATATTTGCATTAATAATTCCAAAACCATACTGCATACAAGGTATCAGAATATTTTATCTTGAAGCATACGTAATTGAAAACACAATTGTATTGATGTTTTACCTCTGGCAATGAGTGTGTGTTAGAACTGTAAGTTGATAACTTTATCTTATAAAGGCTCAAGCCACACCCATTGGGAGTTAAAGGTACACACTCAAAGCTGTACTGGAGGGGAATGAGTTAGATGTTCTTTGCATTTCACTTTTGCATTTATCGCATTTGGGTTATCTGCCTGCAGGTAGCCCTCAGCCAGCCTGAATACCAGAGTGTTTGGATTTCTGTGTCGGATGCTGTCACTTCTTCCATGACGTCAGGTCGTTACGGGTATAAAACATGCAGCCGATGCCATTACGTCAGTCTTTCTTGCTGTGCGGTGCCCGAAGCTGAAACAGTTTGCAAGTGCTGGTCGGCCGACTTCTGAAATTTTTGTTTTCGAGTTTCAGACCCGAAGTCTTCAGAAAGATAAGTACCCCGTTGGGGATCCTTTTTTCTTGCTCTAACCAATGTCAGAAAAAGTTAACAATTGTTTTGTCCGTGGAAAGCAAATACCTCATAGCAATTTTCATTCTTACTGCGTCACCTGTTTAGGCCCAGACCACGATGTCCCTTGCTATTTGTTTTGTGCCTTTTTCAACTCCCAAACTATTCGTCGGGCTATTTTTGTAGCTAAATATTTTCATTCTCCCTACTCCAAAATGGCTTCGTTAAGCCATCTGACTACTGATCTTCCGAAAATAACGTAAGGATAAAGACAGACAGACCACATAGGTCTAGAACTGCTGACGACATTTCCGTTAAGCTAGTCGCCAGTCCACCGGTACTCAGTGAGGCGCTTTCGCAGCCCCTGATACCTGCTACTACAGATTTGCAGGCCTCTACTGAGACCCATTCGGAGTCCGGCATGCTGCAAGATGCTTCTTCGACTATGGAACCGTGTCTACCTTGGGTGGGTCCAGAGCCACTGTGCAGGCACCAGCTTCTGAGGGTGTATTCAGGCCTACAGACTTTCATATTAAACCGGCTTCTTTTCAAGTTAGAAATACCGAATTCTTCAGTCCTAAAGCTCGCACTACACCTAGAAAACCAATGACCAAACTGCATACTCAGGCCCATATGCCTCAAAAACAAATGCTTAAAATGACTGATGACCTTATTACCTTAATTAAGAGAAGCCAGCCTTCCCCCTCTGAGACCTAGAACTGAAATTCTTTCTGATGCTTCTGATCAGGAATCTGATGTCTCTGTTCCTTCTAATTACCAGGATTTGTCCTTATGTACTTATGAGGATTCTGATGCAGAGGATTCCATTCCCTCTGCTACCCCTTCAGAAGATTTTTTCTTTTGGTGAAACCTTGCATACCCTTAGGGAGCATTTCTGCTGAGAAAGCTAGGATTTTTCTGAGTCCAAAAAGACTTAGGGAATTTTTACTCCTACCTCAACATAGACCTCTAGCTATCCCTCCTGTTCTGCCTATTTTAGATGTTTTCTTGGAATCTAGCCTTACCCCAGACACTTTGCCTCCAGCTCCCAGGAGCTCTGACAGGTGGTACAGAGTACCTGACTCTCTCAAGTTCCTTCTCAAGAATCCTACTGCGGATCCAGAGACCATTTCCCAAGGACCAAAAGGCATTTAGGCTACTACTGCCAAAAATCCTACCCCTTCTGATAGGAACTCTTAAGCCTTTGACAGATGGGGTAAGAAGATATACACTTCTGCTACTTTTACCATTAGGGCTTTAAATTGCCAGTTTCATATGTTAAAGTATCAGCAGCATATTATGGGACTACTTAAACGAAAATGATGCTTATTCCTGACTGTGCTGAGCACAGAGTTGCAAGATTTAATGCATTCTGCTGAACAAGTTGGTAAACATACTTTGCAGTGTGGTTTTGATGCTTTAGAAGCATCTTGCAGGGCTGCTGTTACTGGGTCTGTACTTAGAAGGCAAGCTTTGCTTAAGGAACAAAACTTGGCAGATCATGTTAAAGCTAAATTACTGGATACACCCTTAAACTAAGAGCGCCTTTTTGGCAGCAAAGCAGAAATCCTCAAAAGGATGGAGGAAAAAGCTAAATCTATGCAAACTGTTAAAGATTTCTTACAAGTACAGCCTCCCAGATTCAGTAGGCATTGGCCTTCAAAGAACTGTTTTTTTCCAGTCCCTTCCAGACCTCAATCCAAACCCGGGAATAGCAGACCACCAAGACTTCAGTCTCAGGCTTCGCACAGATCTAAGCAGTGGGGGGCTCCCACTTCCAAAACAGGGAGTAATAGGCCACCCCCCTACGGAAAAATGGCACAATGACTTAACCTTAACCCTTCTAAGACCTGCTCAACTACTTGCTCCCTTAGGAGGAAAGCTTGCCCTGCATGCAAAAAACTGGGAACTCATTACCCAGGACAAATGGGTTTTGAACATAGTTTCCCTAGGATACAGATTCCACTTCCACATACTACCAGCCCCAAGTGGTTGGCCAGACCTTCCCCCAAATCAGTGGAGGCCCAAAAACAAGTACTTTCTCTCCTCAGTATCAGGGCTATTCAGCCTGCCTCAGCAGAACAAAGGGGACAAGGTTTTTATTCGACTGTTCCTGGTACCCAGAAAAGAAAACTCCTGGCGTCCTATCCTGGAGCTGTCTATTCTCAACACCTTTCTGGTGGTTCCAAAATTCAAAATGCTGACTTCAACAGCTTCTTCCTATGCTAGCCAAGGATGCCTGGGTGGCAACGTTAGACTTAAAGGAAGCTTGCCTGCACATCCCAATAATGGAATCATGCAGACAAATACCTACGTTTCAAGGTGAGCTCCATTCACCATCAGTTCTGTTTACTTCCCTTTGGCTTATCTACTGCACCCAGGGTGTTCACAAAATGTCTAGCTCCAGCCATTGCATTTTGCAGACAGAAATATTCAGACTTACCCATATTTGGATGATTACCTGATTCAGGCAGAAAGTTAGGACTTGCTTTTACAACACCTAGCATTTGTAAAGAAACTTCTAACCTCCCCTGGGGTACACCATCAGTGAAAAGAAATCACACCTAGTACCCTGCCAACATATTGTATTCCTGGGAGCAAGATTGAACACAACTTCCCAGATGGCATTCCTCACTCTGGAGAAACAAGTTTGACAACCTCAAAGTAGAAAAACGCCACACTCTCCGTAAATGCCCAAATAGCTTCTGATGTTGAATTACAACTCCCTTGTTGTGGAAAAACACTTCAAATGTTGAAAAATAGCCAAAAGATGATTAGATAGAACACACGAATCTTTTATTCCACAGTACCACCACAAGTAAAACAAAACGATAATCCGCAAGTGCTTTCGCCCGTTCGTAACGGGCTTTTTCAAGTGTACTGGTTTGCTGTAAAACTCCATATTTAAATAAAACAAACCTATCATGTGCTTTCATTAATTGAATTATCACCAGCAATTAATTATGTTTAAAATATTTAAAAAGACATTTTATGTCGTAAAATGTACTTTCACCAGTTAGAATACCGGTAATGCTTACATTAAATGTATAAATGTAAAAATGTGC
This sequence comes from Protopterus annectens, assembly GCF_019279795.1. Taxonomy (NCBI): domain Eukaryota; kingdom Metazoa; phylum Chordata; order Ceratodontiformes; family Protopteridae; genus Protopterus; species Protopterus annectens. Next base: position 224,137,460 of record NC_056739.1, read on the forward strand.
ATACATAATCTTATTTCATTTCAACCTACTTTTGGCTCTGAGTACATCACCAATACTAATCCCCTCATTTAAACCTGGATGCTTTGTCGCATTTAAATTCAACTGCCAAATAAGTTCCTTGATGCCAAGGGCCGTTTCCCAGTCTCCTCCCCTTAAATCTTGCCTTATTTTTTCAATAACAAAAAATTTTTTTTTAAATGCGACAAAGCATCCAGGTTTAAATGAGGGGATTAGTATTGGTGATGTACTCAGAGCCAAAAGAAGTGCACATTTTTCAAAAAACACAGGCTTAACAAGGATGTATCATTACTGTGATAATGGATGAAGGCAACCATACTATAAAACACAAAAAATAGGGGACTTTACAACACCGAGTCCTGTATAGGAAGTTAATTTATGGTTTTCCTAAGTTCTTAGTAACAATGTAATATTTTTATAAATTATTAACTGAATGTATTTTTGATAAGTCTGCATTGCATATATTGAGACATATTTTTAAGTTATAATTTTTTATGACATTATGAGATTTTTTATGACATTATGCGATTTTTTAATTAGGTTATTTTCCTTGTTTATATTGAGGGCATTTATACATTTAATGTAAGCATTACCGGTATTCTAACTGGTGAAAGTACATTTTACGACATAAAATGTCTTTTTAAATATTTTAAACATAATTAATTGCTGGTGATAATTCAGTTAATGAAAGCACATGATAGGTTTGTTTTATTTAAATATGGAGTTTTACAGCAAACCAGTACACTTGAAAAAGCCCGTTACGAACGGGCGAAAGCGCTTGTGGATTATCGTTTTGTTTTACTTGTGGTGGTACTGTGGAATAAAAGATTCGTGTGTTCTATCTAATCATCTTTTGGCTATTTTTCAACATTTGAAGTGTTTTTCCACAACAAGGGAGTTGTAATTCAACATCAGAAGCTATTTGGGCATTTACGGAGAGTGTGGCGTTTTTCTACTTTGAGGCTTTGTGGTTTAGTATTGCTACAGTTTTTTCTTCCAAGTTTGACAACCTACTTCAAACTATTGGCCACAAAAACCCAGCTATCTGCAAAGAAAATACTGCAAACTCTGGGGTTCATGGCCTCTTGCATTCTACTAATTCCATATGCAAGGCTGCATATAAGGAAACTTCAATGGTATCTAAAAAGTCTATGGTGTCAACATTCTCAGGACCTGAAAACAATGATTCCTATCATTTCTTGTCTAAGGGCAGAGGCCCTTTAGTGGGCAGAGGCCTGCTACCACAGCAAGGGACTCCCTTTCACTCTACCCCCTGCTGCCCAAACCCTAACAGACGCATCAGACTATGCATGGGGGGCTCATATGGCAGGGCAGTGCATTCAGGGCAAATGGAACCCAAAGCAGATGCACCTGCATTATCAGTCAAAAAGAAATGTTAGCTGTACAGAATGCTCTGACAGCCTTCAAAGACCTTATTCTTCAAGGACTACTATTGGTAAAGACAGACAACACCACAGTTTTGTGGTAGATAAACAAGCAGGGGGGAACCCACTCCTACCCTCTTGGCCTACTAGCCATGGCTCTGTGGAACACAGCCTTGAGCTACCAAGTGCACCTACAAGCTCAATTCCTGCCAGGCAAACTAAATTCACTGTCAGACTTAAGCAGAAATCTCATGGACCCACACGAATGGAAACTGGGACCCAAAATATTCAAGCTCTTAAGGAACAAATGGGGGACTCCAGAGGTAGACCCGTTTGCCTCCCCTCAGAACTATCAGTTGAATAAATTCTGCACCAGAACTCCCCACAGTCAAGCTTGGAAATTGGATGGGCCCTTTCCTTTACCTGGTAAAGCCTCTCTGTTTATGCCTTTCCCCCTCTGCCTCTCCTCTCAAAGGTTCTACTAAAGATCAAACAGGACAAGCCAAGAACAATACTGATTGCACCAGACTGGCCACACCAGCACTGGTACCCTCTTTGCGCAGTCTGACAGTGCTACAACCATGGCACCTGCCGCAGACCCCTTCTCTGCTGTCCCAGCAGGAGGGCCAGATTCTGCACCCTCAGCTTCAAACCGCTGAACCAGGCAGCCCGGCTAATTCCATGAGCTCACCTCTAGCAACCCTCAGTAAGCAGGTGCTAGATGTCATTCTTGAGGCAAGGAGGCATAGTACTAGAAAATCCTATTCAGAAAAGTGGAAAAGATACTGTTCCTGGAGTCGGACTCAGGGGATGGCCACAATGGTGCCCAGCTTACCCTCATATTCTAGATAATTTAACAGAAATGCTCCACAAGGACCTTTTTTGTCGTCAATTAAGATTCTTGCCTCTGCCATTTCAGCACATTATAATACTGAGCCACCCCTCTTCTCTCATCCCCTGCTAAAACAATTCCTTAGAGGGGCCAAAAATGTAAGACCCCGCCAGGACAGCTCCCACTCCAGCCCTAGGACCTTAACTTTGTATTGGAAAAATTCACTCTTCCCCCCTTTGAATCAGCTGCTACAGCAGAGTTGAAATCCCTTTCTTGGAAAACAGCCTTACGTCTAGCCATCACGTCAGCAAGAAGAGTGTCTGAATTACAGGCTCTCATGGCAGTGGAGCCCTTCATCATCTTCCATGTGGACGGGGCTTCCCTCAGGACTAATCCATCCTTTATGCCCAAGGTGGTGTCTAGTGTGGCCCTAAACCAGTCCATTTGCCTACTTTTTTCCCTAATCCTCAAAATAAAGGGGAAAGGATACTGCATTCTCTGGACGTGCACAGACAACTTAGAGTCAATTTGGACAGGACTAAGCCTCTCAGAAAATCTGACCAGCTGCTATTTAGCTTTGCTACAGGGGCAGAGGGGAAGACCATTTCATAGCAAACTGTTTCCAAATGGATAGCCCATTTGTATTAATTTCTACTACAAGCACCATGGAAATCCTACCCCACAGGGGATAAGATCACATTCCACCAGGGTTGCATCTATCTCTATGGCATTTCTCAGAGGAGTCCCTACCAGGGACATGCTGGAAGCTGCTACCTGGAGATCTGTACATACTTTCACCAAGTATTACCACCTGCCTATCTTTTCTAAATCCAGAGCTTGATTTGCCACAGCAGTCTTACAGGGCCTGATTGCTGGCCCTAATGCTCTTTAACTACCTCCACCCTTCCTTAGCTTCGGGAATCAGCCCAGATGTGATGACTGCAACAGTGAAACACGAAGAACATAGTACAGTTGTGTACACTTACCATAAATGTAGATGTTCTAGTGTATTCACTGTTGCAGTCCTGGTTACTCTCCCTCCAGCCCCCTGACTTCTCTTGGCTCTACCTTTATTTCTTTTTTGGCATTAATTATATCATGTGTATTTGCTTTTTGCTGGGGGTGTACCATGCCATATAATTGCTTCCTGTTGTGGGGACATCTGGGGCAAGAAAAACTTATGTAATGGCGTTAGCTGCATGTTTTATACCCCTGACGACCTGATTGCATAGAAGAAGCGGCAGCATCCAGCACAGAAATCTGAAGACTGTGGTATTCAGGCCGGCTGAGGGCCACCTGCAGGCAGATAACCCAAATGTGATGACTGCAACAGTGAATACACTCAAACATCTACATTTATGGTAAGTGTACACAACTGTACTTCTCTCTTCTTCCTTGGGTTTTCAGTTTTGTGCTTTACCTTTTGTCCTTTCTACTGCCCCAGCGATCTTCACAAATGCCTCAGTCTTGTGATTGCTTTTTGCAGAATGAGAGGAATACAGATATTTCCTTATCTTGGCAATCTGGACAAACCTGCTCATTCAGGCTTCTCCCTCCACAGATTTTGCTTGTGTCTTCATGCTATTGGTTTCCTGCAAAGGCTAGGGTCTACAATGAATTTCCAAAAATCCCTCCTGACTCCTTCTCAGGATCATGTTTTTTCTGTGGTGCAGGCTTCAGACCATTCCATTGCTGGCATCCCTGCCTCCTCACAAAGCTTTAAATCTGATTGCTTTCTTTCATTCCCTTCCTCCTCTGGCCTCCATTGCAGCCAGGGCTTTTCTAAGAACGCTGGGATACATGGCTTCCACCATTCTTTTGCTTCTGGCCAACCGTCATATGAGAAAGCTTTGGTAGTTCCTAAAGTCAGTCTGGCTCTAACATTCTCACTGTTTAGACTCTGATTACTCTTCTCTCATGCCTCAAGCTTGAGCTTTAGTGATGGATTCATTAATTGTCTCAACCCAAGGCTTCCTTTTTCAACCTCCAGTTCCCACTTAAGAACTCTGACGTCAGGTGGGGAGCCTCCTTTTATCCTCTGAAGGTGTAGGGGCTTTTTCCTGGCCCTTCAGGCATTTCATTCTGTTCCCAATAGGCTCCCTGAAAATCTTCACAAACAATACCATAGTGGTGTGGTACATCAACAAGCAAGGGAACATTATTTTACCTCTTGTGCAGGCTAGCTCTTCAGGTTTGGGATATGGCTGTCCTCTATCAGGTGACTGTACAGGCTGTTTATATTCCTTCGTATCAGAACATTGTGGCAGACTGAGCTGGTCCATAATAGACTCATTAGTGGATGCTTCACATGGATGCGTTTCTGTACATTGTCCACCAGTGGCGTAATCCTAAGTTAGATTTTTATTTTTTTGCTTCCCCTCTGAACAGGCAACTTAGTTTTTTCCACTAGAGTCCCATGTCCTCCGACTCTAAAGTTAGATGCCCTATCTTTTTCCTGTACTATGTCCTTCCACGTCACTACTGTAGTAATCCTTACAGTAAGGGAGTACAAAAGCTGAGGTGGAAAGTGTTTCTTTATGCATTCCTTCCTTTTCCTCTCATACTGACTGTCCTGTTCAAGGTAGAACAAGACTCTCCAAAAATATTTTTGGTGACTCCCTTTTGGCGCAGACAGCACTGGTTCCCTCTTCTGCATTTAGCCAAGGGCAGTCATCACAAGTTGCCTCACAGGGTGCACCTTCTCACAGAAAACTGGGTTTCTCATCCATCCCCACGCTTCCACTCTTCAGTTGACTGGGTGATGGGGCTTTGATCCCTTTTAGGCTCCTTTTTTCTGAGGATGTGCTTTGGGTTGTGCAGAAGGCCAGAAAACCCACAACCAGGAAATCCTATCCAAATGGAAAAGTTTGTGTTTGGTGTCTGACTTGTAACCTGGATCCACTTTCTGTTTAAGTTCTTTGCTTCTCTCCTTATCTGTGTGAATTGCTCAGTGCTGGGTTGGAATACTTTTCTGTTAGAGCTCACCTGTCAGCCATTTCTGTTTGTCTGTCTTTTGACTCCTCCTTTGGCTTCTAGCTTTGAGGTCAAACAGTTTCTTAAAGGCTTCCTTCATGCTAGGCCTCCCAGGAAGGCCTATTCCTCGTTCCTGGGACCTTAATCTTGTCCTGGAAAATTTGACTCTGGCTCCCTTTGAGCCTGAGCTTCAACTTTAGCTTCCTTTCAGAATTGTTCTTGGAAGACTCTCCTTTCTGCCCTTACCTCAGCCAGATGGGTGTTTGAGCTGCAGACCCTTATGACCATTCCTTCTGTTTTAGTTTTTCACAAGAGCAGGGTGTCTCTTCGTATTAATCTTTCTTTTATGCCCAAGGTGGTTAATTAGTTATCTCTTTATCAGTGTATTAATTTGCCCACTTTTCCCCCCTTGTCCGCAGTCTACTAGTGTGAAGGTTCTTTACAACTTGGATTTGCGCAGACATCTCGATATTTGGATAAAATTAATGCGATTCGTAAATCTGAGCAACTTTGTTTCCTTTCATGCTAGGTCTCTAGGTTTGGCGGTTTCTAAACAAGCTATTTTTTTTTTATTTCTAAGACCATTTCCTGTTACTCTCTTCATGTGAAAAGCCTTTCTCCTTCTGTTAAGGCTCATTCTACCAATTGGACTTTTAAGCATGCTTTTACCAAGCAGTGCAAGTTGGCTGTGGTTTCCAGAGCTAGAGCCGGATTTGCCAGTTCTATGCTACATGGCTTTCTTGAAGGCTGTGCTTGGCCTTTCGTACTCGCAACTTTCCACCTGAGCTTTTGTACTCTCCCTACCTTACGGATTGCTGCAGTAGTGACATGGGAGGACATAGTACAGTTGGTTAAAATTAACAGTAGATGTCCTTCTCTTCATTGTTGCAGTATTTGCTTGCTCCCTCCTCTCCCTGTTTCTTTCTCCTTCTGGATGCACATTCCTTTTTTTCTTCTAGAACTGTTATTCCTCCTGGGGCTTTTCAGTTCTGAAGAAGGTACATCCGTAGGTCACCTTCTTATACCCTGCATTATGTGTGGGGAGCATGTGTGACGTACAACATCCCTATTTCAACCTAAGACTTTGGTATACTGGCCAGATGTCGGGCTGTCCTAGACAGGGGATCCCTACTGTAAGGATTACTGCAGCAGTGTAAACAAGGACATCTACTTTTGTGGTAAGATTTTACATAACTCTACTTTCCCCTGTATATGGGACTTAGCTTCTATGACATTTGATATTTAGAAAAGAGAGCATGAGTGAGTGTCCATCTCCCCCTATTTATCCAGAATGCAAGCATGCTCTACCATTTGGAAGGTATTTTGGCCTGCACCTTTAGTGTAAGTAGAACTCTGGGAAATGGTAAGTTGAGCAGGATACAACCTGCAGCTGATTACTATTTGAGTAACACTCCCAACACTCAACCGGCTTTAACATCTCCTGTTGTATTGAGTTACTACACAACTATACTTTCCATTTATCAGCTGATCATGTGCTGTTCACATCCACCAGTGGCTTTCCTTGGGTCTTGTACCTTATAAGTTTCTTTTATTTATTTATTTATTTTATTTTACATTTGTTGACGGGGCTAGTCCAGCTGGATATATGTCCATTTTCAGTGGAGGCCCGGGGAGAAAAGCTCCAAAGGTTATAACAAGTAAAGGGAATACAGAAAAAATATACAGAAAATACACATATCAAAACAAAACAAATAATTGCAATACGCAATTTATAATATCATAACGTATTCTAAAATAATGCATAGTCATAAATTTTTTTTTTTTTTTTTTTTCTCATAGTATATATGAGACAAGTAGTATCTACAAGGATATTATGTCCATGGGGAACAGTCAGGATGTATTATAGTGAGAGGGAATTATTGAGGTAGAGGAAAGGAGGAAGAAAGGTTAATCAGGATTGGTACAGGAGCAAAGCCAGTGTTTATTAAGATGGATTCTCATTTGTTTTTTAAAGAGTGGAAGAGTGGACAAAGATGAGATATTAAGTGGAAGTTTGTTCCACATTTTGCCAACTGAGTTGGAAAAAAGACAATCTCCTGCAGCATTATTGGGTTTGGTACTATTAACTAGTAGTTTATTTGAAGAACGTAGTTGTTTCAGATTGTTGTAGGGAGTAAGGAGGTTAGAAAGTATTAGTGTTTTGGATGGTTGATATAGAATGTTGTGAGCTATTGAGAGCTGTTGATAAGTAAGCTTGTTAGGAAGTTCAAGCCAGTTTAGTTGTTTTAAGTTCAGACAGTGGTGAGTTCTAAACTGGGATCCTGCGGCAAATCGAGCAATATTATGGTAAGATGAAGCAAGTTTCTTAAGGTTACATTTAGAGAGATTTGTGTAAATAGGGGAAGCATATAGAAGGGTAGAGAGGAGGTGAGATTGGGCTAAGGTGGTCCAGGCTTCAGGTGTAAGGAAGGATTTGATTCTATAAAGGGATCCAATCTTTTTGTTAACTACTTTTATTGGGTTATTGATGTGACAGTCAAAATTAAGATTATTGTCAATAGTAATACCTAGTAGTTTTGTAGAAGAATCAGGAGTAATATGAGTGTTATCAGTGGAAGTAATAGAGAAGTTTTCAAGAAGTTCTTTTAAGCCAGCTTTTCAAGAATCAAGTCAAAGTTGGGTACTTTTGCTTGGTGCTGAATGTGATCAGTATTCCCACTCTTAAGTGCTTCAGGTTTTACTCCCCCTCCCATCTAAGCTGCTGCCTGGTTTGAAATGGCATTCCTCATAGAGTTGCAGGATGAAACCTATCACAACTACTTTTGTGGCTTTATGGTAGCCTCCTTCACCTGGAGACTGGAAGTCTGAATGTCCTGATGTTGTCTTATTTTCCTCCTTCAGCTGTCTTATAATTTCTCTCATCTGTTGGGAATATCTTGAGAAATATGTTCTTGTTTCTAATGGAGACCTTATCCTTTTTTTTGTTTAAATAGTTTACTCCCTTAAAAAATGTTTTCCTGGTTCCTATGTCATGTGGTGTGGAAAGATTACTTAGCTCACTCCTTTAGAAAAAAAGCTTAGTTTGCAAATTTAGTTGCCATGTTTTACTGGATCTTGTCGAGGTTAACAGTGCATTACTTGTGGAACTGTGACTCTGGTGTCATGTGAACTTTGTACATTAGTTTAGGCAATAGTTATTGAGATTAGTTTCTGTGATGTGCTGATGTTCTTCATCTCACATTGCTGCAGTCCTTACACTTGGGTAGTCCGCTGTCCTCGGTTGGCCCGAATATCAAAGTATAAGGCTGACGTCGGTCAAGGCGCATTTGACTGACATCAGGACGTCAGGGTACAAATGCGCATGACCGACGTCATATCCTCAGTCTTTTTTGCCGCATGGTCTGATGCAGAAGCAGCATTGCAAGTGCCGGTTGGCGTTCTGAAATTTTTCGATTTCGGAGTTTCAGAGTCAAAGTTGGCTAAGTACCCGCTAGAATATTTTAGTTTTTCTTGCCTCAGTGGTTTACCGGATGTCAGAAAAAGTGAATAATTGTATTTCTTGTGGGAAACAGATACCGCATAGAGACTATCATACTTTGTGTATTCCTTGTTTAGGGCCTGAGCACGACGTTGTTGGGTGTTGCTCTTGTGCTAGATTCAATAAGCGCACTATAAAGAGAAGGTTAGATTGTGCCAGGTTAGTCTTCGGAAGCGGTGCAATTATAAAATGCCGCCGGATGCTCCGACGCCGCTTCTTCAAGAAGCACAAGGACAAAGCAGTTAAGCCTAGGCTAGAAGAACCGTCCGAACGGGACGCCGGTTCTTTAGAGGTGTCGGTGGAGCCGGTGGTTCCACCGGAGGTTTCTTTGGGATCCCAGGGAGAGACTTTGTTATTGCAGGATGTGGCCTCTCAGGAGGCAGGTCAGGCTGATGGGGCTTCTCAGGTTACTATACTCCCTCCCTTCCTAGGGTGGTTAGGCCCTCTCCATCTGTTTCCAAGGCTTCTCCCAGAGGCAGGCCAGGTTTAGCTTCAGTTGGTGTCACCCCTAGTTCTTCAGGAACTGTGCCCAAGAAGCATATGCTTAAAATGGCAGAATATTTGATTACTTTGATTAGGGGTTCTTTGCCCCCTCCTGATAAGAGACCTAGGGTGGAGCCTGAGCTAGGGAGTTTTGAGCAGGCTTCGGATGTTTCAGAGTCTTCGGCTGAAGACTTGCAGGAGTATTCCCCTTATTCTGATTCTGATGTGGATGATTCTACTCCTTCTGCTTCTCCCCCTGAGGATTTTTCTTTTTCAGAAACTCTTCATTCCATGAGGGAGCATTTTAAGTGGGAAGGTCAGGACTTCTCTGATTCCAGGAAAAGGCTTAGGGAATTTTTATTTTTACCCCAGCATAGGCCTTTGGCTATACCTCCTGTTTTGGATGTGGTGGAAGATGTTTTTACAGAGGCTTCTCTTAATCCTGATTCTTTGCCTCCTGATCCTGTTAAACCGGATAGGTATTACAGGGTGCCTGAAGCTCATAAGTATCTTTTTAAGAGTCCTAGGGCAGACCCAGAAACTGTTAGTCAGGGGCCTAAAGGTGTTAAGGCTTCTGTTGTCAAGAATCTGGTTCCTACAGATAAAGAGGCCAGGGCCTTGGATAGATGGGGAAAGAAAGTTTATACTTCTTCCACTCTAGCTATGAGGGCTTTGAATTGCCAGTTTCACATGTTGAAATACCAAAACTGTCTCCTTTCACAATTGAAGTCTAAGGTTGATGCTCTGGCGGAAGGTATTGATTGTAAAGAGTTACAAGATTTAGTACATGTTTCTGAACAGGTGGGTAAGCATTCTTTGCAATGTGGTTTTGATGCTGTACAGGCCTCGTCTAGGGTGGCTGCCACTGGGTCAGTTCTTCGCAGGCACGCCTGGCTGAGGGATCAGAATTTATCTGACCATGTTAAAACAAGGATTTTAGATGCTCCTTTACAATCTGATGTGTTGTTTGGTTCTCCTGTTGAGGCAGTTTTAAAGAAAATGGAAGACAAGGCTAAGTCTATGCAGACTGTTAAAGATTTTTTTGCAGGTTCAGCCTCCAAAGTTTAGTAGAAATTGGCCTACTAAGGGGTGGACGTATCCTTCTTATGATTCCCAGTCTAGGGGTAGATCTAGACGTGGTAGGGGCAGAGCTCAGGGCTCTTTCAGGCCTAGGACAGGGAGTTCTCCTGCACAGTCTTCGGGTGAGGGCAGGGGTCAGTCCTTTCGTAAACAGACCCAATGACCTACCTTTTCAGCTGCCAGAGCCTTCTCGTCTGGCAGCTCCGTTGGGAGGAAGGTTGGCACTTTTCAAAGAAAATTGGAGTTTAATTACCCAAGACAGATGGGTATTGGATATCATACACCACGGTTACAGGTTTTATTTCCATACCTTGCCTCCTTTCAAAGGCATGCCAGACGTTCCTCCTCAACAAAGAATAGAGGCTCACAAGCAAATTTCTCTGTTACTCCAAATAGGGGCCATACAGCCGGTCCCTATGCCAGAAGTGGGCCTAGGATTTTATTCTCGCCTGTTCCTAGTACCAAAGAAAGGGAACACGTGGAGACCAATTTTGGACTTATCTATCCTCAACACTTATCTGGACATTCCCAAGTTCAAAATGTTGACGTTACAGCAGCTTTTACCTCTGCTGGGCAAAGATCATTGGATGGTAACCTTGGATCTCAAGGAGGCTTATCTTCATGTTCCTATCAGACTGAGTTGCAGGAAGTATCTGCGTTTTCGAGCTGGGACTTCTCATTATCAGTTCTCTGCATTGCCCTTTGGCTTATCTACTGCACCCAGAGTGTTCACGAAAGTTCTGGCTCCAGTGATTCCTTTCCTCAGGTTAAAAGGAATACAGATCTATCCTTATTTGGACGATTGCCTGATTCTGGCTCAAGGAAGGGACGAGCTTCTTCATCATTTGGATTATGTGATAGCAGTGCTAAGATGCCTGGGGTATTCTGTGAACGAAATAAAGTCCAGTCTAGTACCCTCTCAGGACATGTGCTTTCTGGGTGTGAGACTGAATACAGCATCCCAGATGGCCTTTTTGACCTCGGACAAACAAAAGAATCTTTCCCTTTACTTTCATCAGTTGTCTCATCAGTCCAGGCTGACTGCAAGGACAGTCCTTCAAGCCTTGGGGTTCATGGCATCTTGTATTCTGGTGCTTCCCAATGCCAAACTGCATATGAGGAAGCTACAATGGTATCTCAAAAATGTATGGACACAGCACTGCCAGGATTTGGACACTGTCATTCAAATAATACCTTGCATTCAAAAGGAATTGTTGTGGTGGGCTCAGGAATGTCACCTAAACAAGGGACTCTCTGTGACCCGGCCAGAGGCGAGTCAAATTCTAACGACAGATGCCTCAGACAAAGCTTGGGGAGCTCATCTGAATGGAAAGTGGATACAAGACAAGTGGCCTGCCAGACTACAACATCTACATATCAACTTGAAAGAGATGTTAGCAGTCCAGTTTGCATTACTAGCTTTCAAGGATTTACTTCTTCCAGGGCAGGTGTTGATTCTAACAGACAACACAACTGTCATGTGGTACATCAACAAGCAAGGCGGAACACATTCTTATCCTCTATGCAGGCAAGCAATGATTTTGTGGGAGACTGCTCTCAGTTTACAGCTAAATCTTCAGGCAAGGTTTCTGCCGGGAGCACAGAACTCCTTAGCAGATGTGTTGAGCAGGCAAATTATGGATCCCCACGAGTGGAAATTGGATCCTCATGTATTTCAGAATTTGACAGTGTCATGGGGAACTCCAAACATAGATCTGTTCGCTTCTCCACTAAACCACCAGCTGCCAAAGTTTTGCACAAAAAGGTTTCATCCCACAGCTTGGAAAGTGGATGCTCTTTCTTTCAATTGGAGCAATCTTCATGTGTATGCCTTTCCGCCTCTGCCTCTCCTCCCAAAGGTACTACTAAAGGCCAGACAAGACAAGCCAAGGATGATTTTGATAGCTCCAGATTGGCCTCAACAGCATTGGTACCCATTACTGAGAAGCCTGGTACGGAAGCCTCCATGGCCTTTGCCTTGATTCCACACCTGTTGTCTCAGGAGGACAGTCATTTGCTCAATGTCAAGCTTCACTCTCTGCACCTAACAGCCTGGCATATTCTGTTTTGAACCATAGTGGGCCTCCACTTCCACAGCAAGTTTTGAATGTTATTTTGGAAGCTAGAAGGCCTAGTACAAGGAAAGTGTACGCAGATAAATGGAAGAGATTTTTATTTTGGAGTGCAGCAAAGGATTTTGATGTTTCTGAGCCTAATTTAAGTGTGGCTCTTCAATATCTTACTGAGTTACTGGACAAAGGTTTGTCCTTCTCTTCTATTAAGGTTCATGCTGCAGCAATTTCGCTCACTATGATTGTGACCCACCATTGTTTTCTCATCCTTTGTTCAAGCAATTTCTTAGAGGGGCAAAGAATATAAGACCCCCACGAAGAGCTCCTACTCCTGCTTGGGATCTCAATTTTGTGTTGGAGAAACTCACTCTACAACCTTTGAGCCTGCAGCTACTACTGAATTAAAGTTTTTATCATGGAAGACTGCTTTTTTGTTGGCTATTACCTCTGCAAGAAGGGTTTCTGAGTTGCAGGCCCTTATGGCGATTGAGCCTTTCTTAATTTTCCATAAGGATAGGGTATCTTTTTGTACTAATCCTTCCTTTATGCCTAAAGTGGTTTCTAGTGTGGCTTTAAACCAAACTATTCATTTGCCTACTTTTTATGCAAATCCCCAAAATAAAGGGGAAAAGATTTTGCACACTTTAGATGTACACAGGCAGTTGCGATATTATTTGGACAGAACTAAAGGGTTCAGGCAGTCTCAGCAGTTATTTGTTTCTTTTGCTTTGAGTTCTCAGGGCAAGCCTGTGTCAAAACAAACTATTTCTAAGTGGATTGGGTTTTGCATTGCTTTCTGTTATTCCCATCATGGCAAGGAGATTCCAGCTGGGATTAGGCCTCATTCCACTAGGGCTACTGCCACTTGACAGCTTTTTGAGGGGTGGCAACTAAGGATATTTTGGAGGCAGCTACTTGGAGTTCAGTGCATACTTTCTCTAGGCATTATCACCTACCACTTTACTCTAAATCCAGGGCTGGTTTTGCCACTGCTGTTTTGCAGGGCATTTTGGCAGCTCCTGCTTCCTTATAGTTTGGCCATCCTCCCTTACCTCTGCTTTGGGATTCTACCCAAGTGTAAGGACTGCAGCAATGTGGGATGAAGAACATAGTACAGTTTTGTACCTACCATAAATGTAGATGTTCGAAGATCCACATTGCTGCAGTCCAATTTACCCTCCTCCTTCCCTCTGTAGTTAGAGGCGGTTGTGTGGGTTGGGTTGTCAATATGATGTATATTGTATATATTGTACATATTTTTAGTGCTAGGATGGTTGGTTGGTTGTTTGCTGGCTTTTGGTTTTGACCTTTATTTTTAGGGTCTTCTGACATCTGGGGCAAGAAAAGACTGAGGATATGACGTCGGTCATGCGCATTTGTACCCTGACGTCCTGATGTCAGTCAAATGCGCCTTGACCGACGTCAGCCTTATACTTTGATATTCGGGCCGACCGAGGACAGCGGACTACCCAAGTGTAAGGACTGCAGCAATGTGGATCTTCGAACATCTACATTTATGGTAGGTACAAAACTGTACTTTTTGCAGTTTTATGATGGTGTTATGTAGAGCAGTCCAGTTACCATGAATTTGTGAATGTGGACTTTAATTGTAGGAGTGTGGTAGCACAGATATTCATAGTATACTTCCCAAAAGTATCTGACAAGTTTAATAAGCCTAAGGTTATACTTAGTGGTATATGTAGGCTGGGGCTTGGTAATCAAGCATTTACAGGCTGCCTCTGTCCATTAGTACATTGGTACCAGACTAGGGAGGTGAATTCCTGATTCCACGTCCACTGGTCCAGATTGCAATAAAATAGGATTAGGGAAAAACTCTGCTTCATTTGCATATGAAGCCTGTTTGAGAAGAGGCATTCACTGAGAGACCTAAGTGTCCTTCCAGCATGACCTATTTGTTGCAAACAAGGTTTACATTCCTAGATCAGGTAATCCTGTTGCTTTTTGTTTTTGTAAAATGCTGAAGGTGCATTAGACCAGAATACAAGGATGCATTGTATGCCAAGCATAGATCACCTCTCAACAGTCTGTGGGAGACTGAGCACAGAGATGAGTTCTTGTGACAGTCTCCGTAGGACGTGTTTTTTACTCGGTGTATCTTTTTTATGAATAACCTCTGTGGATGTTCCACTTGTTGCCTGTGCCTGTTCAGGTACATACCAAAGGGGGAATTGTGCACAGTGATGGGTCTGAGGGCCGAATACAGTAGAACAATGAGTTTATTGGGTCTAGATGCCTTACCTTTGCTTATGTGTTGCACAATGTAGAATCATTTCCTTATTACTGTAAGACATTTAATGGTCGAAGGCCAAGTTACTGTCTACATGTGTCTCTAAATCCTTGACTATTGGATATGCTCTTAGGGGTGTGTTATCAATGAGGATGTTCATCATGTTACCCTGCTGCAGTCATTACACTTGGGTTATCCTGCCGTCAGGCGGTCCTGCAGTTGGCCAGAGTTCCAAAGTCTTGGTCCGGCGTCGGTTGCTGTCGCCTACTCCCTGACGTCAGTGCGACAGGGGTATATAAGATGCAGCCGATGCCATTTTCTTCAGTCTCTCTTGCTGCACGTTGCCCGAAGCAGAAGCAGTTCGCAAGTGCCGGTCGGCTGACTCCTGAGATTTTCATTCAGAATCCAGAACCAAAGTCTTCTAAAAAAGCTAAGTACCCCATTGGGGAAACTTTTTCTTGCCTCAGACCGATGTCAGTAAAAGTTAATAACTGTATTTCTTGTGGGAAGCAAATACCTCATAAGGATTTCCACTCCTATTGTATTCCATGCCTAGGCCCTGACCACGACGTCACTAGTCTGTTTTGTGCTAGGTTTAACAAGCGCACTATTAAACGTCTGTTTGATTTTGCCAGACATTATTTTGGTAGAAAATTCAATTACACCATGCCGTTGGAAATTCCGACGACCGCAATGCATAAAAAGCACAAGGACAGGCATC
Organism: Protopterus annectens; assembly: GCF_019279795.1. NCBI lineage: Eukaryota > Metazoa > Chordata > Ceratodontiformes > Protopteridae > Protopterus > Protopterus annectens. Next base: position 224,152,771 of record NC_056739.1, read on the forward strand.
CGAGGCCCAAAACGGACAACGAGGCCTCTTCTAGGCCAGTCGCCGGTTCTTCGGTTTTCAGGGAGGCACCTACGCAGCCCCTGACGACCGCTTCCACAGAAACACAGACCGCCTCCGACGTGGAGCTGGCTGGGCCTTCGGATGCACTAGGCCTTCAGATTACCGATCCTAAACCCACAGAGGAAACTGAAGTAGCTGAGCAATCCACAGCTACAGAGGCTGTTTTCAGACCTACCCAGTTAACTATTAAACCCTCTGTTAAGGCTAAGCCCCCCTTAAAGGCTAAGAAACAGACACAACTCTCTCCAGGACATGCTTCCATGCCTAAGAAACAAATGCTAAAAATGGCCGAGGACCTAATCACCCTGATGAGGGAGGTCCCATGCCCCTCCTGATAAAAGGCCCAGACAGGATGCAGACTATGAATCTTCTGACCAGGTGTCCATTTCCTCTGACTCTTCCTTGGACCTAGGATATTCTTTGCCCCTTATGAGAATTCAGATACTGAGGAATCAATTCCATCAGCCTCTCCACCTGAAGATTACTCCTTTGGGGAGACCTTACATACCATGAGAGAGCATTTCCATTGGGAAGGCCAGGATTACTCAGAATCCAAGAAAAGACTCAGAGACTTCCTTTTATTGCCCCAACACAGACCCCTTGCTATCCCACCAGTTTTAGACATTGTGGATGATGTGTACACTGACTCCAGTTTGAACCTTGACTCCTTACCCCCAGCCCCAGTTAAACCTGATAGATATTACAGAGTCCCTGACTCTCACAAATTTCTGTACAAAAGCCCTGTTGCTGACCCTGAAACTATTTCTCAGGGACCCAAAGGGATTAAGGCCTCATGAGCAAAAAAAACAGTTCCCTCTGACAGAGATTCCAGAGAATTAGACAGATGGGGAAAGAAGGTATATACGTCTGCCACTTTAGCAATGAGAGCCTTGAATTGCCAGTTTCACATGCTAAAATATCAGCAATTTTTGATGACTCAGTTGAAACAAAAGATGCTTCCAGATTCAGATCCTCCTAATTTAAAAGAAATTCAGGATTTATTGCATGCAGCTAAACAAGTAGGAAAACATACTTTGCAATGTGGGTTTGATTCCTTAGAGGCCTCCTGCAGAGCAGCAGTTACAGGCTCTGTCATTAGAAGGCATGCTCGGTTAAAAGAACATACGTTGCCAGATCATGTTAAAGTCAAACTATTGGATGCACCTTTGCAGCGGGATGTGCTGTTTGGAGTTGAGGCAGAGGAGGTATTAAAGAAGATGGAAGATAAGGCAAAATCTATGCAAACAGTGAAAGATTTCTTACAGGTTCAGCCTCCTCGTTTTAGCAGAAATTGGCCAACAAAGAATTGGTCCTTTCCCGTCACAGATAGACCTCAAAGGGGCAGATACAGACGTCCAAGAGGTAGAGGTCAGATGCAAGGCCCTTACAGGCCTCGACAATGGGGCACACCAGGCCAAAAAGAAGGGGAAGACAGGCCTCAACCTTATAAAAAACAGCCTCAGTGATTTTCCACTACAGCTGCCAAACAGCTCTCTCTTGGCAGCCCCCTTAGGAAGGAAACTGGCACTTTTCTATCCCAACTGGAATTGCATCACCAAAGACAAATGGGTTCTCAGCATTGTATCTCAAGGTTACAGGTTCCATTTCCACACCTTTCCAAGGCTAAAAGGAATGCCAAATCTGCCACCAAATCAATGGGCAGAGGCTCAAAAACAAATTACAGCACTCATGGACATGAGAACTATTCAAAAGGTACCACCACAGGAACAAGGACAAGGATTTTACTCAAGACTCTTTCTAGTTCCCAGAAAGAACAAAGCCTGGAGACCCATTCTGGACCTTTCTACACTAAACACTTACCTGGATGTTCCAAAATTAAAGATGTTGACACTACAGCAGCTTCTTCCCATGCTGGGCAAGAAAGCTTGGCTTGTGACTTTGGACCTCAGAGGCATACCTGCATGTCCCTATCAGACACAATTGCAGAAGATACCTCAGATTTCTAGCTGGTTCAATGCACTATCAATTCTCTGCACTGCCCTTTGGCTTATCTACTGCGCCCAGGGTCTTCACAAAGTGCCTGGCACCAGTAATTGCATTTTGCAGGCAAAAAGGAATCCAAATTTATCCATACCTGGACGACTGCCTGATTCAAGCAGAGAGCAAGGACATTCTACTAAAGCACCTGGCATACGTAAAAAAGTTAAGTTGCCTAGGGTACACAGTAAACTAAAAGAAATCAAAACTAGTGCCCTCACAACAGATAATATTCCTGGGTGCCAGCTTGAACACAACGGCCCAGATGGCTTATCTCATGCCAGACAAGCAAGGACAACTGACTCAGTATTTTCAGTTAATGGCAACAAAGACCCGACTCCCTGCAAGAAAAATTCTGCAGGCCTTGGGCTACATGGCATCTTGCATACTACTAATTCCATATGCCAGACTGCATATGAGGAAACTACAATGGTACCTAAAGAGTGTATGGTCTCAACACTGTCAACATTTGGAAACAGTTATACCACTAATTCCCTGCATACAACAGGAGTTTCGATGGTGGGCACAAGCTTGTCACCTCAACAAGGGACAGCTTTTTACTCAACCCACATCCGGGCAAACACTAACAGATGCATCAGATTACGCCTGGGGAGCACACATGGCAGGAAAATGTATCCAGGGCGAGTGGCCCACAGAGCAAAGACATCACCACGTCAATCAAAAAGAGATGCTAGCTGTACAAAATGCTATTATAGCTTTCAAGGACCTACTGCATCCAGGACAATTACTATTAAAGACAGACAACACAACAGTTATGTGATACATAAACAAGCAAGGGGGCACACACTCCTACCCCCTCTGCAGACAAGCCATGACCTTGTGGAACACAGCTGTAAACTACCAAATTCATCTACAAGCACAAGTCCTGTCAGGAGAGAAAAACACACTGGCAGACGACCTAAGCAGAAACATTATGGACCCACACGAATGGGAACTGAACCCACAAATATTCAGAATGATAGCACAAAAACGGTGGAGCCCGGACATAGATCTGTTTGCTACCCCAATGAACTGCCAATTAGAGAAATTCTACACAAGGAGCTACCATCCACAAGCATGGAAAGTGGATGCCCTCTCATTCAGCTGGAAAAAACTACAAGTATACGCTTTCCCCCCTTTACCTCTCCTTCCAAAGGTACTCATAAAAGCCCAGGCAGGAAGAGCCAAAAATGATATTGATTGCACCAGACTGGCCATGCCAGCACTGGTACCCAATCTTAAAGAACTTGACACAAGAACCACCCTGGATTTTACCACAAATTCCACAGTTGCTGACTCAGCACAACAGTCCGATACTTCACAGCCAGCTAAAGACCTTAAATCTAGCTGCATGGAAAATTCCTTAGTCAAGCAAGCAATGCCTCTCTCCAAAGCTGTTATGGATGTCATTCTGGAGGCCAGAAGGCCTAGCACCAGGAAAGCATACTCGGACAAATGGAAGAGATTCTGTGCCTGGAACCAAGCGCACAGCCTTGACCCTCTAGTCCCAAACATTCCTCAGATACTGCAATACTTAACTGAGATGCTCGACAAGGGCCTCTGTTTTTCATCCATCAAGATCCACGCCTCAGCTATCTCTGCCCATTACAACACGGATCCACCAATTTTTTCTAATCCTTTGCTCAAACAATACCTCAGAGGGGCTAAAAACATAAGACCGCCCTGTAGCGCATCAACACCTACTTGGGACCTGAATTTTGTTTTGGAAAAATTAACTTTACCCCTTTTGAGCTAGCTAACGCAGCAGAATTAAAATACATCTCTTGGAAAACTGCTCTGCTACTGGGAATAACATCAGCACGAAGAGTTTCAGAATTACAGGCACTAATGGCAGTGGAACCTTTCTTCATCTTCCACCAGGACAGGGTGTCTTTAAGAACCAACCCTACGTTTATGCCAAAGGTGGTATCAAGTGCGGCTCTAAACCAAACTATTCACTTGCCAACTTTTTATCCAAAACCACAGAACAAAGGAGAAAGACTACTACATTCTTTGGACATTCACAGACAGTTACGCTTTTACTTGGACAAAACCAAAGCTTTCAGAAAATCTGAGCAATTATTGGTAGCATACGCTGCAGGAGCACAGGGAAAAGCCTTTTCAAAGCAGAATATTTCAAAATGGATAGGACACTGTATACGTTTCTGCTATACCCACCATGGGAAACCTGTACCTAGCAGCATTAGATCTCACTCCACCAGGGCAACAGCCACTTCAGCTGCCTACCTCAGAGGAATACCTACCAAGGATATTTTGGAAGCAGCAACATGGAGTTCTGTGCATACCTTCACCAAACATTACCATTTGCCTTTATACTCCAAATCCAGAGCTGGCTTCACCACTGCTGTACTGCAGGGCCTTATAGCCACCCCTAATGCCTTATAGATCCAGCCTCCCTACCTCAGCTTTGGGATTCCACCCAAGTGTAATGACTGCAGCAGTGTAACACGATGAAGATAGTACAGTTTTGTACCTACCATAAATGTAGATGTTCGAGTGTAAACACTGCTGCAGTCCAGGTTACCCTCCCTCCTTCCCCTCTTACTTTCTGGTATTTACCTAGGGCATATACCCTTTATTACCTATGGGGAGTATTTGCTGGTAACTAAAATGGTTGTTTGCTTTTTTTTGTATTTTTTTACTAGCAATTTGTATTGCCTACCTATTTGGGGACAACTGACATCTGGGGCAAGAAAACCTGAAGAAAATGGAGTCTGCTGCATCTTGTATACCCCTGTCGCACTGACGTCAGGGAGGAGGCGACAGGAACCGACGCTGGACCAAGACTTTGGAACTCTGGCCGACTGCGGGACCGCCTGATGGCAGGATAACCCAAGTGTAATGACTGCAGCAGTGTTTACACTCGAACATCTACATTTATGGTATGTACAAAACTGTACTTTGTTTCCAGGGATAGTCAACTTCCCAGGTGATGCTTCTTTTTGAAGCCATTTTTTGGTATTGAGTTTGACCACTACTGTGACACCAGTTGTTTGTGCCACTCCTCCTCCGAGTATATTAGTGTCCTGAGGAAATCTTATGACTGTATCTGGTTTGCATTTGTCTGCACTCTTGGTTAACCAGAGGCCCTTGACGATGGCCCTAACTTCAGCGAAGTAGATGCTGGAAAGGAGTTGACCCAGTGCAGAGCCCTGAGGGTCTTTGCTAATGGTTGCTTCTTTGTGGAGGTGGGCTCTCCTATCCTAACGTCTTGGGTCCAGTCTGAGAGCCACCTGGCTGTCCAATGGGGTGGCATAGAAATTTATACCTAATTCCATGAATTTATCTACAGTGCTAGCCAAGTCATTGTAGGCATTTTGCAGATTTTTTCTGTATGTTGCCATGGTGAATTTTTTGAAAATGTCTGGTTGAGTAGGCATGATCTGCCCCTGACACAAACTAACTTGGTTGTATCCGGTGTTTTGTGGATTTCCTGTCATCGTAGATCATTTCCATGATGATTCTTTTCATGGCTTTGAATGTAAGACTAGTCAGGATTATAGGTCTGTATTTTCAAGGAATGTAGGTGGCACACTCTTGTGGAGAGGGATAACTGCTGTAGTACTCCATTTGCATGGCATGAAGCCTGTCTGGATGCTGTAGTTACAGTGACTTTAGTGTCCTTGATTGGTCATGCTTCATGTTAAGGAGGCATCCTAGGATATTATCAGGGCTCACTGATGTATGTTTGGCTGTGGAGAGTGCATCGAAGGCCTGCTCCCTAGTGATAGAGGGGGCTGTGGGTGTTAAAATCAGTGGTAATTCCCAAGGGGTGGCTGTGTGGGAGGCGTAGAACTGGAGATGAATTTGTCCGCCAGTAGATTTGCTATATTTTTGGCTCTGTGTAAGTGGCACCATTTTCAATTAGTTCTGCACATTGTTGTGCACATTTTGAGGTTGCAGACATAGCCAAAGAAAGCAAAATGTTTGTCCTTGGCATGGGAGGTTATTTTAATTTCAAATTTGGTTTTAGTAGATTGTTTTTCCTCCGAGTTTCATGTTTTGATTAATGAGGATTATCCTGCTGGGCATTGCACTTTGCCATAACTTTCTTCCTTAAATCATGCAGCCTGTTGATGTTAGGAGTCCACCAGTGTTGTTTACTTTTAGTGTTTATTTTGTCCTTATTCCTGGTAGGCACTGCTGTATCAGTGCTTCTGGTAACACGATTGTACAAAGTCTCTGAACATTTCTGCAAAGGCAGCAATGCTGTCAGAAGTTTGGGGGGCTTGAAATTTTGTCAGGTTGTCACATAAAAGTAGGAGGTTTGCCTTGGAGTAGTCCTAAATGTTCCATAGTTAGCAGGGGACTTGGGGGTTTATTTTCATTTCACAGGAGATAACTTTATGGACTGACCTTACCAGGTGCTGGTGGTGGGGGGTCAGCATTCTCCTATGCTTGTCACGACTAGGTCTGTTATATGCATGCCATTGGTGCTCATATAGACTATCTGGTCCAGGTTGTTCATGTTGACAATGTCCAGTAATCTCTGGGCTTGCATGTTTGGAGATGTTCTTCATTCCACATTGCTGCAGTCCTAACTATTGGGTAGTCCGCTGTCCAGTCGGCCCGAATACCAAAGTATATGGCTGACGGTCAGGGCGCATTAGACTGACGTCAGTACGTCAGGGTACTAATGCGCATGACCGACGTCATATCCCCAGTCTTTTTTGCCGCATGGTCCGATGCAGAAGCAATTTTGCGAGTGCAGGTTGGCGTTCTGAAAATTTCTGAAGTCAGAGTTTCAGACCGAATCAAAGTTGGCTAAGTACCCCGTTGGGGAATATTTTGTTTTTTTCTTGCCTCAGTATTTAACCGGATGTCAGAAAAAGTGAATAACTGTATTTCTTGTGGGAAACAGATACCGCATAGGGATTACCATACTTTGTGTATACCTTGTTTAGGGCCTGAGCACGACGTTGTTGGATGCCGTTCTTGTGCTAGATTTAACAAACGCACTATTAAGAGAAGGTTAGACTGTGCCAGGTTAGTGTTTGGGAAGCGTTGTAATTATAAAATGCCGTCGGATGCTCCGACGCCGGCTTCGGCTAAAAAACGCAAGGACAAAACAGCAAAGCCTAGAGGGGAAGAACCGGCAGTCCCAGACGTCGGTTCTTTAGAGGGCTCAGTGGAGCCGGAGGTTTTGCCTGGTGTTTCTTTGGAGTCTCAGGGAGAGCCTTTACTGTTACAGGATGTTTCCTCTCAGGAAGTAGGCCAGGCTGAGGGGGCTTCTCAGGTGGCTGTTCTTCCCTCACTTCCTAAGGTGGTTAGGGCCTCCCCTTCTGTTTCCAAGGCTTCTTTAAGGGGCAGGCCAAGTTTTGCTTCAGTGGGGGTTTCTCCTAGTGCTTCAGGGTCTTTGCCTAAGAAACATATGCTTAAAATGGCAGAGGATTTGATTACTATGATAAGGGGTTCTATGCCCCCTCCTGATAAGAGGCCTAGGGTGGAACCTGAGCTTGAGAGTTTTGAGCAATGCTCGGAGGCTTCTGAGTCTTCGGTTGAAGACTTGCAGGAGTTCCCTCCTTATTCTGATTCTGATGTGGATGATTCTACTCCTTCAGCTTCTCCTCCTGAGGATTTTTCATTTTCAGAGACGTTGCATTCCATGAGGGAGCATTTTAAATGGGAAGGCCAAGATTTCTCTGATTCCAGGAAAAGGCTTAGGGAGTTCTTGTTTTTACCCCAGCATAGGCCTTTAGCTATACCTCCTGTTTTGTATGTGGTGGAAGATGTTTTTGCAGAGGCTTCCCTGAATCCTGATTCTTTGCCTCCTGCCCCAGTTAAACCGGATAGGTATTATAGGGTGCCTGAAGCTCATAAGTATCTTTTTAAGAGTCCTAGGGCAGACCCGAAACTGTCTCTCAGGGGCCTAAAGGTGTAAAGGCCTCAGTTGTTAAAAATCCTGTCCCTCCTGATAAAGAGGCAAGGGCTTTGGATAGATGGGGAAAGAAAGTGTATACTTCTTCCACTTTAGCCATGAGGGCGTTGAATTGTCAGTTCCACATGTTAAAATATCAGAATTATCTTCTTTCACAGTTGAAATCTAAGGTGGATGCTCTGGCGGAAGGTATTGACTGTAAAGAGTTGCAGGATTTAGTTCATGTGTCTGAACAGGTGGGTAAACATTCCTTGCAATGTGGTTTTGATGCTTTACAGGCCTCCTCCAGGGTGGCTGCCACTGGTTCTGTTCTTCGTAGGCACGCCTGGTTGAGAGATCAGAATTTAGCTGAGCATGTTAAGACAAGGATTTTGGATGCTCCTTTGCAATCTGATGTGTTGTTTGGTTCGCCTGTGGAAGCAGTTTTGAAGAAAATGGAGGACAAGGCTAAATCTATGCAAACTGTTAAAGATTTTTTGCAGGTACAGCCTCCGAAGTTTAGTAGAAATTGGCCTGCTAAAGGTTGGACTTATCCTGCTTATGATTCCCAGTCTAGGGGCAGGTCTAGACGTGGTAGGGGCAGAGCTCAGGGTTCTTTTAGGCCTAGGACAGGGAGTTCCCCTGCTCAGACTTCTGGTGAGGGCAGGGGTCAGTCCTTTCGTAAGCAGACCCAATGACCTGCCTTTTCAGCTGCCAGTTCATTCTCGCCTGGCAGCACCGTTGGGAGGAAGGCTGTCTCTTTTCAAAGAAAATTGGGATTTAATTACCCAAGACAGATGGGTTCTGGATATCATTCACCACGGTTACAGGTTTTATTTCCATACCTTGCCTCCTTTCAAAGGCATGCCAGACATTCCTCCTCTACAAAGACAAGAGGCGCACAAGCAAATTTCTCTGTTACTCCAAATAGGGGCCATTCAGCCAGTTCCTGTGCCAGAAAGGGGCCTAGGATTTTATTCTCGCCTGTTCCTAGTACCGAAGAAGGGGAACACGTGGAGACCAATTTTGGATTTATCTATCCTCAACACTTATCTGGACATTCCCAAGTTCAAAATGTTGACGTTACAACAGCTTTTACCTCTACTGGGCAAACATCACTGGATGGTAACTTTAGATCTCAAGGAAGCTTACCTTCATGTGCCTATAAGATTAAGTTGCAGAAAGTATCTGCGTTTTCGAGCTGGAAGTTCTCATTATCAGTTCTCTGCATTGCCCTTTGGCTTATCTACTGCCCAGTGTATTCACAAAGGTTCTGGCTCCAGTGATAGCTTACTTCAGGCTAAAAGGGATTCAAATCTACCCTTACTTGGACGATTGCCTGATTTTGGCTCAAGAAAAGGAAGACCTTCTACAGCATCTGGAATATGTCATAGCAGTGCTAAGATGCCTAGGGTATTCTGTGAACGAAATAAAGTCCAGTCTAGTACCCTCTCAAGACATGTGCTTTCTGGGTGTGAGACTGAATACAGCAGCCCAGATGGCCTTTTTAACCCCGGACAAACAAAAGAATCTTTCCAGTTACTTCCATCAACTATCTCTTCAGTCCGGGCTGACTGCAAGGACAGTCCTTCAAGCCTTAGGGTTCATGGCATCTTGTATTCTGGTGCTTCCCAATGCCAAACTGCATATGAGGAAGCTACAATGGTATCTCAAAAATGTATGGACACAGCACTGCCAGGATTTGGACACTGTCATTCAAATAATACCTTGCATTCAAAAGGAATTTTGTGGTGGGCTCAGGAATGTCACCTAAACAAGGGACTCTCTGTGACCCGGCCAGAGGCGAGTCAGATTCTAACGACAGATGCCTCAGACATTGCTTGGGAGCTCATCTAAATGGAAAGTGGATACAAGACAAGTGGCCTGCCAGACTACAGCATCTACATATCAACATGAAGGAGATGTTAGCAGTCCAGTTTGCATTAATGGCTTTCAAGGAGTTACTTCTTCCAGGGCAGGTGTTGATTCTAACAGACAACACAACTGTCATGTGGTACATCAACAAACAAGGGGAACACATTCTTACCCATTGTGCAGGCAAGCAATGATTTTATGGGAGACTGCGCTCAGCTTGCAACTAACTCTTCAGGCAAGGTTTCTGCCGGAGCACAGAACTCCTTAGCAGATGTGTTAAGCAGACAAATCATGGATCCCCACGAGTGGAAACTGGATCTTCATGTATTTCAAAATTGACAGTGTCATGGGGAACTCCAGACATAGATCTGTTCGCTTCTCCACTAAACCACCAGCTGCCAAAGTTTTGCACAAAGAAGTTTCATCACACAGCTTGGAAAGTGGACGCTCTTTCTTTCAGTTGGAAAAATCTTCATGTGTATGCGTTTCCACCTCTGCCTCTTCTTCCAAAAGTGCTTCTAAAGGTCAGACAAGACAAGCCAAGGATGATTTTAATAGCTCCAGATTGGCCTCGGCAGCACTGGTACCCATTACTGAGGAGTCTGGTAAAGAAGCCTCCATGGCCTTTACCCTTGATTCCACACCTGTTGTCTCAGAGAGAAGGTCACCTGCTCAATGTCAAACTTCACTCTCTTCATCTAACAGCCTGGCATATTCTGTTTTGAAAGGCAAAAGGTCTCAACTTCCTCAACAAGTTTTAAATGTGATTATGGAAGCCAGGAGACCTAGTACAAGAAAAGTGTACGCAGAAAAATGGAAGAGATTTTCATTTTGGAGTGCAGCAAACAATTTGGAGATTTCGGAGCCAAATTTGAGTGTGGCTCTTCAATATCTTACTGAGTTATTGGACAAAGGTTTGTCTTTCTCTTCCATTAAGATTCATGCTGCAGCGATTTCAGCTCACTATGATTGTGACCCACCATTGTTTTCGCATCCTTTGTTCAAGCAATTTCTTAGAGGGGCAAAGAATATAAGACCCCCACGTAGAGCTCCTACTCCTGCTTGGGATCTCAATTTTGTGTTGGAGAAACTTACTCTACAACCTTTTGAGCCTGCGGCTACTGCTGAATTGAAATACTTGTCATGGAAGACTGCTTTTTTGTTGGCCATTACTTCTGCAAGAAGGGTTTCTGAGTTACAGGCCCTTATGGCAGTGGAACCTTTTTTGATTTTCCATAAGGATAGGGTATCTTTACGTACTAATCCTTCCTTTATGCCTAAGGTGGTTTCTAGTGTGGCTTTAAACCAAACTATTCATTTGCCTACTTTTTATGCAGATCCCCAAAATAAAGGGGAAAAGATTTTGCACACTTTAGATGTACACAGGCAATTGCGTTATTATTTGAGCAGGACTAAAGATTTTAGGCAGTCTCAGCAGTTGTTTATTTCTTTTGCTTTGAGTTCTCAGGGCAAGCCTGTGTCAAAACAAACTATTTCTAGATGGATTGGGTGTTGCATTACATTTTGTTATTCCCATCATGGCAAGGAAATTCCAGCTGGGATTAGGCCTCATTCCACTAGGGCTACTGCCACTTCAACAGCATTTCTAAGGGGGGTGGCAACTAAGGATATTTTGGAGGCAGCTACTTGGAGTTCAGTCCATACTTTCTCTAAGCATTATCACCTTCCTCTCTACTCTAAGTCTAGGGCTGGTTTTGCCACTGCTATTTTGCAAGGCATGTTGTCAGTTCCTGCTTCCTTATGATTTGCCAGCCTCCCTTACCTCTGCTTTGGGATTCTACCCAATAGTTAGGACTGCAGCAATGTGGAATGAAGAACATAGTACAGTTTTGTACCTACCATAAATGTAGATGTTCGAGGATCCACATTGCTGCAGTCCAATTTACCCTCCCTCCTTCCCCTCTGTGTTTAGGGGTGGTTGTGTAGGTGAGGTTATATTCTGCTATTTTTGTATATTCTGTATATATATATATGTTTTGGTGCAGGTATGCTGGGAGTGTTTGGTTTTTGGCCTTATCTTTTCAGGGTCTTCTGACATCTGGGGCAAGAAAAGACTGAGGATATGACGTCGGTCATGCGCATTAGTACCCTGACGTACTGACGTCAGTCTAATGCGCCCTGACCGACGTCAGCCATATACTTTGGTATTCGGGCCGACTGGACAGCGGACTACCCAATAGTTAGGACTGCAGCAATGTGGATCCTCGAACATCTACATTTATGGTAGGTACAAAACTGTACTTTTTGCATGTTTTCCAGTTCATAGTGGGGCAATTAGCCACCCATGAATATGGTATTGGGTTGAATGGTGTGCGACTCCAATAAGTTTAAGTATGTGTTCTGTTTCCTGGGTCATAAATGGGGACCTATAGCTTGCAAGTGTATCATTGGAAATTTGCGTATGGTAATGTGACCCACTGTGCTAAATTTAAAGGTCGCTTTGAATTTAGATCCCGTTTACCTTCTTTAGCAGCATTGAGTCAGATGAGCAGTAAACACAGTAGTTGTAACATTGTGGTGGAAGGTTACGTTAAAAGTATTGACTACCTGAATTTCTTTCTTTTTTAGGATAAAAGAAGTCAATGAAACACACAAACGAGTGGAGCAAGAAATCAAGGTGGCCATATTTACCCTCATCAACGAAATAAATAAAAAAGGAAAGTCTTTACTTCAGCAGCTGGAGGTATTTGAATAGTTCTTAAACTATCTTTGTTTGCTAGATTTTATTTTTTTGTATCAATTTAGATTTCATTAGTTGCAGTCTGATATTGACATTGCATAGTTAGGTTTTGTTTAACTGATCTCTGCTGACAGGTTGGTAATCTGTCAGGTTTTCCCCTGTTTAGAAAACTGTCAGTTGAATGTGGGGTTGACAAATTAGAAATCTGTTTCAGCTGTGTTCATGTTATTTGATTCCTGTGTATCTGCATAGCTCTGCCTCCGGAGAACTATTGCTTTGGTTAACTGTTGGGATTTGCTGTTCTAATATCTCCAGATGACCGTAGTTTAGAAGTTTCTCTGTCATGCTTGCTGATGCACATGGTTCCAGCCAGTTTGTTGAGATTTTCCACCCCAACCTAGGAGGCTGTTTCCAGTCCACACATTCCGTTTCTTTTCTGTTCAGTGCTATAAATTTATGATCTGATCTTGTTAATCTTCATTCATTACTTACTGATGGGGTGGATGGAACCAAGTCGGCTTTATAACAAGATCGTGCCAGCCAAAAAACTCTCGAGCTAAGCTTTACCCATAGCGTCTTTCTCCCTGTTACCTCAGATCTCGTTTGCCGCATAGATATCAAGACGTGTCAAGCCAGCTCTCAGCTAAGTACTTTATAAAAAGTTAGTTAACTTCTAAAGATCTTTCTGCAGTTTTTTTTTTCTCTTTTTTACTTTGATCTCCTTTTATTAGTCGGTAAACGTTTACCCCATCTTATCACCATGACTTCAAGTGCTTCAGCCCCATTTTATTCGGCACCAACAATAGTCCATCCAACACCAGTCTCCCCTCGCCAGTACATCTTACTGGTCCGGAGACCTCAGTGCTACTAGGAAAAAACTGTACCTCGGACCCTATACTCCCCTATGGCAGATCCTTTCTTTGGGCAGCAGTATAGCCTTTTTTTGGAATGGCCCATTTCTCCGTTGGGGGTATCTGCCCGATCCTCCAGGAGCCTCTCTGAATTGGACATGGTGCGACTTGTAGATCATCTGCTGATGGCCAGAGGGATTTCAGCACCTTCCAGTACTCCACCTCCCAAATGGAGTTGGGAGCTTTCTCCACAGACTTCTGCATATTCTCCTCCTCTGACCTCCTTTCAGGTGTCAAAGCACCTGGCACAGGCACTTATTCCGATTCGCTCTTCTTGGTTTTACTGGTGGACCTCACCCTGGTTCTGGAGCCAACCTTTTGATTATTGGCTCTCTCAGAGCTGAACCATCCTTGGGATCGTGACTTGGCTGCCGGCACTGTGACCCCTAGTATGGAGTAGATTTTTTCTACCGCCCTGTCTACTGTGGTTCCGGGAGTCTGGACAGTACCAAGTCCTCTTGGGGCTCCTTCCTTGAGAGTGTGCTCGTCGGAGCAAGGTGTGACCCTGGTTCTGAGGCTGTCCTCCTCTGTTCTGGGCTCCCACCCCTCTTCAGGTGAGCCAGCTTTCCAAGCAACAGAATGGGTCCTTTCCTCTATAGGCAAATCATCGACGTTGGAATATCAAGTATGTCCTCCTTCTGAACTGCAGCTGACTCAGGCCACCACATCGGGACATCGAGTACAAGACCCTCAAGATACCCTAACGCAGGATACCCTCTCTTTGGAGTTCTCGTCAGAAGTCCCCACTGAAGAGGTACCACGTAAGAGATCTTGCAAGAGGAAGCACGTGGAATCCCCTGAAGAGTCCCACACCAAAGATAACGGACTACGATGAAGGGGAGAGGTCCCCATGATAGCCCCCTGAGGATGTCTTCTTTGGAGACGTACTGGAAATTTTAAAGCAGAGATTGATGAGACTGGAAGCCCACCAACCCGTCCTCTGAGGAGTCTGTATTCTTGCAGACTTTTCATGCTCAACCCTCTAATTCTTGGGTGACCCTGCCTACAGATGAACTAGTCCAACTTGTAGTGCAGTGAGCATGGAAGAGTCCTGACAGTATTGAACCAATCCCCAGGAGAGCAGATAAAATTTGTTCCCACCTGAAGAAAGTCCACACTGGTGCAAATGCCTACTGGTAGATGCTATGGTGGTGATGGCAGCCACTAGGAAAGAGCTCACAGAGGAGAGCCAGACTGTCCACCCCCGCAACAGGGAGTCTTTGGTGGTGGACAGGTTAGGGAAGTGAGTGTTTGCCTCATTGGCCTTTGCCATTCAGTCCTTGAATTACTTGGCACATTTTTTACTAGGCTTCAGAGAGACCTAATCTTAGAACTGTATGGAACCTTAGGAGTAGTTTCTGATGAGGTACGGGGTAAAGTTGCCTTACAGCTTGTGACCGTGGAATCTATATCCAACTCATCCATGCGGTTAATCTCTCACGCTACCGAAGGGCCAGCTAGAGCTGTGGGTTCAGGTGTTGTCATGAGATGTCAGGCCTGGATGCACCTTTGTGACTTTGCGGACCCTTTTAAGTCTTCCTTTCTTAATGCTCCAGTGGAAGCTTTTTTTGGCCCAAAAGCGAAATACGTTAGCCGGGTATGTGAAGGACGGCAAGACCCTGTCTGCCGTGGGAGTACATTTTTCCACCCCTTAACGATCCTACTCTAGGAGTCAGAGGAGTGGAAAGATGTAGCGCAAGAAATCCCCAGGTCCTTTCCATGACATGTGGCGAGTTTACTCCCTGGGGCGGAGGGGGTGGCTCATCAGGAAGATGCCCCTACAGAGGCAGAGGGGGTCCGTGTAACCAGGGGTCCAGATTTTCTCCGGACAGCCATACCAGTGCTCCTGAAGAGCAGCCCGGTTGCTTTCCTCTGTAAGCAGTCCGGGGACGTTTCTCTGTGCACCACCCTGCCTCGCAAACAACCACAGATTCTTGGGTGCAGAATATAATAGCCAGAGGTTATCACATACCTATCAATATTTGGCCAAAGCCATTAAGACACATTCCTGAAGATGTCGTTCAAGAATGCAACTGCAGTCCAGACATATGGGTTGTCCTGCCTCAGGCAGCCCTTCCGTCGGCCGGATTCCAAAGTCTGGGTCCGGCGTCGGCTGATGTCGCCTCCTCCCCGACGTCAGAGCGGCTGGGGTATAAAGGCATCCGCCGACGCCATCTTCTTCAGTCTTTCTTGCCACGCGGTGCCTGAAGCAGAAGCAGTTCGCAAGTGCCGGTCGGTCAGCTCCTGTGTTTTCAGTTAACCGAAGTCATCTAAAGCTAAGTACCCCATTGGGGAACATTTTTTCTTGCCTCAGACGATGTCAGAAAAAATTGAAAAAGTTAATAATTAATTGTCTTGTGGTAAACAAATACCTCATAAGGACTTCCATTCTTACTGCCTCCCTTGCCTGGGCCCAGACCACGACGTCTCGGCCTGTGCTGCCTGTGCTTGCTTTAATAAGCGCACACTCCGGCGCCGGGCAGAATTTGCCGAAGACTTTTTTGGCGAATCTTACGCTTATATCATGCCGTCGGAACAACCGACAGCACAAACTACCAAAAAACGCAGGGACCGGGACCGACATCCTCGGCCTGCGTCGTCCACCGATACCACGCCTAAGCCCTCCGCGAGTGCATCGGTCCCTTCGGAAGCGGTAATTCAACCGCTCCAGGCCGACGACAACGCTTTACCGCGTTCTTCGGTCCCAGAGGTTTCACCGGTGCCGGTTGTTGACTTTCCTCCAGAAACCGAAGCTCTAGATCTACCCGACACCATTCCTGTGGACAAAGTTACCCCTGCATGTGGGGCAGCTAGGCCTCCTGTATCCATGTCCATCAAGGCCTTTGCACGTGCAAAGGCTGCCAGCCAAGCCAAGGCCCATCCTAAACCTACTTCTCAGGGCACTTCCTCCGAAAAACAGATCGTGACTCTAGCTGCAGATCTAATCTCTCTTTTCAGGGGTTCTCAGCCGCACCCAGACAGAGGTTCTCAGTCGCCTGCAGAAAAAAGGCCTAGACCTGAACAGGCAGACACCTTCTCTTCAGATGAAACCTCTGGGGATTCTGAGCACTCAGATACCCAAGAAGAATCCTTCCAGGCCTATGAGGACTCTGATGCTGAGGAATCCATTCCCTCTGCCTCTCCTCCAGAGGATATTTCTTTCGGTGAAGTTCTCCACTCTATGAGAGAACATTTTCAGTGGCAGGGTCAGGAATTTTCTGATTCCAGGAAAAGGCTATGTACCTTCCTTAAGTTACCTCAGCACAGGCCTTTAGCTATCCCTCCAGTGTTGGATGTCCTGGATGATGTATTCTCCGACTCCAGTGCTTCCCCTGATTCTCTCCCTCCTGCTTCTGTCAAGCCAGACAGATATTACAGGGTCCCTGAAACTCATAAGCATCTCTTTAAGGCCCACTCTGTGGATCTAGAAACTATTTCACAGGGCCCCAAAGGAGTGACTACTTCCTCGACCAAAAACCCTCTGCCAGCTGACAGGGAAGCTAGGTCCCTAGAGAGATGGGGCAAAAAAATTTATACCTCTTCCACCCTTGCCATGAGGTCACTTAACTGCCTTTTTCATATGTTTCAGTACCAGGATTACTTAATGGATGATTTGCAGAAAAAGTTAGCTTCTCCTGAGCCTATAGATAGAAAGGCTTTGCAGGATTTGGTTCATAATACCCAGCAGGTTAGCAATCATTTTCTTCAGTGTGGTTATGATGCATTGGAAGCTTCATGTAGGGCAGCTATGACAGGGGCCGTTATACGTAGACATGCTTGGTTGAAAGAACAGCCACTGCCAGACCATGTTAAAGTAAAGCTTCTGGATGCACCTCTGGAAAAACAGAAGCTTTTTGGTGCTAATGCACAGGATGTGTTGAAGTCTATTGAGGAAAAGGCAAAATCAGTACAGACAGTCAAGGATTTCCTCCAGGTTCAGCCTCCCAGATTCAGCAGGAATTGGCCTTCAAAGAATTTCCAAACTCTGACAAGTTTCAAAGGGGGAAAAACAGGCGTGCTCGAGGTAGAGGACAATACCGAGGCTCCTACAGGGGCCGCCAATGGCAACCACCAAATCAGAGAAGTGGCGCAGGTAGTTCACCTGCACCACAGGGACAATCACAATGACTTTACTTTCACTCCACCTACCACGGCTCAAAGAGAAGCACATCTAGGCGGAAAATTATCCTTATTCTCAAAGAACTGGCACGTTTTAACCAAGGACAAATGGATTCTGGACATAATAGACAAAGGTTACAGGTTCCACTTCCATACCTTACCAACGAGACAAGGCATGCCAAACCTGCCACAAAATCAAAGGGCAGAGGCACTCATAGAAGTTTCAAAGCTGTTACAAATAAAAGCAATAGAAAAGGTTCCTCCTCAGGAACAAGGCCAGGGATTCTATTCAAGACTGTTCCTTGTTCCAAGAAAAGAAAAATAGTGGAGGCCTATGCTGGACTTGTCCGTTCTAAACACTTTTCTCATTGTGCCAAAATTCAAAATGCTGACGTTACAGCAACTCCTTTCCATGCTGGGCAAGGGGTCTTGGCTGGTTACTCTGGACCTCGAGGCATACCTGCATGTCCCAATCAGACACAGTTGCAGAAGATACCTCAGATTTCTTGCAGGAACAGAGCATTATCAATTCTCAGCATTGCCGTTTGGCTTATCTACTGCGCCCAGAGTATTCACGAAATGCTTGGCATCAGTAGTGGCACATTGCAGGCTCCAGGGGATTCAAATATACCCTTACCTGGACGACTGCCTCATACAAGCAGACAGCAAACAAACCTTGACAAAAAACATGGATTATGTCATTCATTTGCTACAGGCTTTGGGATACACAGTCAACATTCAAAAATCAAGACTACTGCCATCCCAAAAGATTATTTTTTCTAGGAGCAAAACTGGACACACAATCACAAATGGCTTACCTCACAGAGGAGAAACAAGAGCATTTACCAGATTACTTCAAAAGCCTAGCAAAGCTTACCCAGCTGACCGCAAGGAAGACCCTGCATGCACTGGGGTTCATGGCATCTTGCATTCTTCTGATCCCTCTGGCAAGACTAC
Source organism: Protopterus annectens (assembly GCF_019279795.1). NCBI lineage: Eukaryota > Metazoa > Chordata > Ceratodontiformes > Protopteridae > Protopterus > Protopterus annectens. The sequence goes on from NC_056739.1 coordinate 224,171,270, forward strand.
ACATGAGAAAGCTGCAATGATACCTAAAAAGCTTGTGGTCTCAACACAGCCACAACCTAGAAGACGTAATACCACTTATTCCTTGCCTGCAAAGGGAGTTTTTGTGGTGTTCTCAAGCTAGTCATTTAAACGAAGGCATGCCTTTCAACAAAGCTCAAACAAGTCAAACCATTACAACAGACGCCTCAGACCATGGATGGGGGGCACACATGGAGGACAGATGCATTCAAGGACAATGGACTCCCATGGAAATGCGTCTGCACATAAATCAAAAAGAGATGTTGGCAGTGATACATGCAATAGAAGCCTTTGGAAAGTCTCTTCAGCAAGGTCATCTGCTAATAAGGACAGACAACACCACTGTCGTGGTATATAAACAAACAAGGGGGCACTCACTCGTATCCCCTCTGCAGATTAACAATGACTCTTTGGGAAAAGTCCCTGAAACTGAACATCCACTTTCAATCCCAGTTTGTTCCGGGCAAGGACAATGTTCTGGCGGACAGGTTGAGCAGAAATTTCTTGGATCCACACAAATGGATGCTACATCCACACATTTTCTCACAAATAACTGCATGAGGAAGACCGGACATAGATCTATTTGCTTCTCATCTCAGTCATCACCTGGAAAGGTTCTGCACAAGGACACACACCATCCTCTAGCCTGGAGAACGGATGCTCTTTCCTTCAGTTGGAATGCCCTAACAATTTATGCTTTTCCTCCTCTACCTTTACTGACCCCAAGGTGTTACTGAAGATCAAAGCAGAACAACCAAAAGGAATCCTGATAGCTCCAGACTGGCCAAGGCAGCACTGGTATCCTTTGCTACTGAGCATAACTCACACCAAACCGTGGCCCTTGCCTCAATGGCCTCTGCTCCTAAATCAGCACAGTTACAGGACTGTTCATCAAAACCTGCAAACATTGCAGCTGACAGCTTGGGAGGGTTCCATGACCTTGACCCATGACTCCCTCTCCGAAAAAGTTCAGGAAATCTTGCTGGAAGCACGCAGACCTTCCACCAGAAAAACCTATTCGGCCAAGTGGAAGAGATTCATCATCCAGAATGCCAACAAGGGCCAGGATGCATCAGTGATGAGCATACCTCAGATATTAGAATACTTGGAAGAAATGTTTCATAGTGGCCTCTCATATTCTTCCATTAAAATCCACGCTTCAGCAATCTCAGCAAATTACAACTGTGACCCACCTGTGTTTTCGCATCCCTTGCTAAGACAGTTTTTAAGAGGGATAAAGAATATCAAACCTCCCAGAAAACCACCAGTTCCTGCATGGGACCTCAATTACATCTTGAAAAAATTAACTCTCCCTCCTTTTGAACCAGCAGCATCTTCAGAAATGCAATTTCTCTCCTGGAAAATGGTCTTCCTGTTGGCAGTTACCTCAGCAAGAAGAGTATCGGAGATACAGGCCCTCATGGCAGTACCTCCCTTTCTCATTTTTCATCAGGACAGAGTTTCTCTAAGGACCAATCCTTCATTCATGCCAAAGGTGATATCCAGGGTGTCTCTAAATCAAGCAATCCACCTGCCTACTTTCTTTCCCAATCCTCAAAATAAAGGGGAAAAGCTGCTGCATACTTTGGACATTCACTGACAATTACGCTACTACTTGGACAGAACAAAGACCACCAGGAAGTCCGACCAACTATTTGTAGCCTATGCTGCTGGAGTGCAAGGAAAAGCAGTCTCCAAACAAACAATTTCAAAACGGATTGGACACTGCATCAGATTCTGTTACTCTTTCCATGGAAAAGGTGTGCCAGCCAATTTTAGACCATACTCCACCAGAGCTATGGCCACATCCACAGCCTTTCTAAGAGGAGTGGCTACAAAGGACATCCTAGAGACTGCTACATGGAGCTCCGTGCATACATTTACCAAACACTACAACCTGCCATTATACTCCAGATCCCGAGCAGGCTTTGCTTCGGCAGTCCTGCAGGGCCTTCTAGCTACACCATCCCTTGCTTAGATCCTACCACCCCCAGCTTGGCTATGGTATTCAACCCATATGTCAGGACTGCAGTTGCATTCTTGAAGGACATAGTACAGTTTTGTACCTACCATAAATGTAGATGTCCGATAGATATGCAACTGCAGTCAGGTTTACCCTCCCTCCTACCCCTCTGCTTTTTCCCTTGGGTCCATTCCCCCCTTTCCTATTAGCTGTGGATATCTGTTATGGTGTATCTGTTTATTACTGTTATGCATGTCTGGAATTTTTGTTTATCCATTCACAAAATTTAGCCTTCCTTGGAGGGCACCTGGCATCTGGGGCAAGAAACACTGAAGAAGATGGCGTCGGCGGATGCCTTTATACCCCAGCCGCTCTGACGTCGGGGAGGAGGCGACATCAGCCGACGCCGGACCCAGACTTTGGAATCCGGTCGACCGAAGGGCTGCCTGAGGCAGGACAACCCATATGTCAAGACTGCAGTTGCATATCTATCGGACATCTACATTTATGGTAGGTACAAAACTGTACTTTCCACACAGTCAAAGGGAAGCAGCAGCTCAAGAAATATGAAAGCTGTCTCAAAAAAAAAAAGTGTCATCCAAGCAGTCCCACCAGACCAGATACGATCCAGATTTTACTCCAGGTTCTTTTTAGTGCCAAAAAAGACCGAGGACTGGAGACCAATCTTGGATCTCAGCATTCTGAACAAATTTGTCAACTAAACAAAATTGGACTGTCACGGTTCAGTCTATCCTACCCTTCCCGGAGAAGGATGATTGGATGTGCCCAGTAGAACTTTAGGATGCGTATTACCACATAAAAATGGACAGATGCTCCAGAAGATTTCTTCAGTTCCAGTTGGGAGCCAATCTTTACCAATTCCGGGCACTGCCCTTTGGAGACTCTACAGCCCTCAGAGTGTTCACCAAATGATTGGCAGTGGTAACAGCTCACTTGAGATTGCAATGATTCCGAGTGTTTCTGTACTTAGACTATTGGCTCCTTACTGCTCCCACCAAGCATCTACTGCTTACAGCCTTAAACTATACTCTAAAACTAGCAAAATATCTAGGAATCTCTATAAACAGGGAAAAGTGCAAGTTTGACTCCTTCTCAATCCTTAGAATTTATAGGAGCAACTTTCGATGCCCATCTTGCTTAGTCTCCCTGACAGATCACAGATTAGAAAGACTGAGGTCTCAACTACGGGTGATACTCTTGCAAGACGAGGTTCCAGCTCGGGCTGTCCTTCACCTTTTAGAATCAATGGCTGCTTCAATTACAATAGTTCCCTTAGCAAGGTTACACATGAGACTTCTAAAGTGCCTCCTGCTAACACAGTGGTCCCCTTCGTACCATCCTATGTCCTTTCAGATCCGCATAACAAAGCGATACAAACAAGGTTTAACTTGGTGGATGAAGCCAGAAAAAGACTTGAGGAATCGCCCTTTCTCCCCATCTCAGCCCAAGGCCACAGTGACCATCTGTGATAGGGTTGGGGGCATTTTCAGGGAAAGATGGTCCAAGCCACCAGCCATGGAGGCCAACCTGCATGTCAGTGTTCTAGAGCTGAGGGCAGTGCTTCTGGCGTTACAAGCATTCCAGTCTGTCCTCCCATCAGGAACAATTGCTATCCAGTCCGACAACATGTCCGTGGTCTGGTACATTAACAGACAAGGGGGAACCAAGTCCTACCCATTGTGTCGAGAGGCCATGAGAATTTGGCAATGGGCGATAGCTTCCAGCTGCATTCTGATAACCATGCACATTCCTGGGAATTCCAACATGATTGCAGACAAACTGAGCAGATGTATCCTACTGCCTCACGAGTGGTCCCTCAATTCAACCATAGCGGCGAAGATCTTCAGCTTCTGGGACCAGCCTTGCTGCGACCTAGTCGCTTCTCTAGCAAATCACAAATGCAGCAGCTACTTTGCTGTAATTCTCCTGCAGGGGGATTCCCTGAAGGGCGCTGTAATACATGATTGACTCATGCAACTTATGTATGCTTTCCCTCCCCTTTCCCCTGATCCCACAATTTCTAAAGAAGGCCCTTCAGCTGAGAAGCAGGGTAATCCTCATTGCACTGTACTGGCACCCACAAATCTGGTTTCCCTTCCTTTGGCCTCACCTAGTATGATAACCATGGATTCTGGATCCAGCTCCAAAATTAATCTCTCACCCGCAGGGGTTGATTCACCCAAATATATCCAGTCTCAAGCTGACAGCTTGTTTTTTTCCACTTCCTGTAATTGCCAGGCAGAATAATCTTACCTCCCTGGTATGCAGCATTCTTTTGGCTTCACATAAGCCATCCACCAGGAAAATCTATCTTCGGTTGAAGAGATTTCCTATTTGGCCTCAACAGAGAGTACTAGACCCTTGTTCAGCTCCTGTTAGTGTGGTTTTGGATTGTTTGTCAGGTCTTCATTCAGGAGCGGCAGCCTCCACCATTAGAGTACGTTTGGCTGCTATCTCAAACTTCCATAATGGAGTCCAAGACTCATCCTTAATCACCCATCGTCTCTGTAAAATCTTCTTGAAAGGGGTCTCTCATATCAGACCACCCTTCAAAGAACTGATTGAACCTTGGAGTTTAACACTACTACTGCAATCCCTGACATGATCACCTTTCAAACCTGCTGCCATTTGCGATATAAAATTCTTATCCTGGGAATCCCTATTCTTAGTAGCCATCACCTCAGCAAGACGCACATATGAGCTTCAGGCCTTGTGCATAAAGCGCCCTTACATAGTCTTTTATAAGGACAGAGTATCAGTCAGAACTAACCCTTCCTTCCTGCCCAAAATTATTTCAGAATTGACAGTCAACCAGACCATTGACCTACCAGTCTTTTTTTCCAAACAAAGGAGAATATTGCCTTAATTTCCTGGATGTACATAGAGAATTAAGATTTTATCTGGACAGAACTAAATCAGTACGTAAATCAGACCAGTTTGTTTCCTATTCAGGTCCTGAATTGGGAAGAACTGATATATACAAAGAGAACTCTGCTTCCACAACCAGATAACACTTTAATAAAGTAAAGTAAAATAAAATAAAAATGGTAAGCGCTTTCGCAATTTCAAACTGTCGCTTCATCAGACAAAGAACATTGAGTAAAGACCATACTTTATACAAGTCACTAATTAAAAAATCATCTGATGTCATCAATTCAAACATTGTTTAAACATTTTAAAAAAGACAGAGTAAAAACCAATGTAAAAATCAGTCCCTCTCAACTGTTAAGTATAAATATATAAATATAAAGTAAAAAACATATTATGACTCGCATTAAAAATGTATGGATAAAAACATGTTGATAAAACATTTAAAAAGCAAGTGACTAATGTTTAATGCGTCTCAGTTTTAAAAAGGGTTTGACAGAAAAAGTGCCATTTAAACCTGGTGGTTTTTCAGCATTTAATGAAAGAATCCACTTTTGTTCTGCTGCTTCTGTAGTGCTGTCAGTGTCTCCTCGTAAATTGGCTTCTATGACCTGTATAACAAAAAACTTGAAAGTATGTGTAGGATCTGTTGAAATAACATGACTAGCCAATGCATTATTGGCCTTCTGGTTTCTGATGTCCCTAATATGTTCCAGAATCCGGTCTTTTAGTAGGTTCATAGGTTCATACTAGGCTATCTGCCCTAGGGCATTTATAAGCCTAGCCAGAATGTGTTTGGCTTTCGCCACCCATTTTAAATTTATTTTGCTATGCCCTTTTTCGAGGTTAGTATACTGTGCCTCTGTCTAACAGTGACACAGAAGTGATACCTGGGGTAAACCTACGATCTCCCATCCACTCATTAAGATTCCTCTTGAAGAGAGTCAATGAGGGACTCTGCCTAACCTGGACTCGGATTTTATTCCAGAGTGAAGGGAGCCTCTGAGTTATGAATCTGTCCCTTCAGCATGTTCTATTTATTTCAGTGCTGAGGTTCAAGTCTCTCGAGCTCGTAGCTCGATGGGATTTGGATTTTCTGAGGTGCAGCATGTCCATTAATTCCGGGTTGGACATGGCTTTATACGTCAGGCACAGATCGCCTCTGAACAGGTGGTATGCCACTGAGTAGAGCTGGAGTTTCTTTAACCGGGCAGCATATGGCATCTGTTTGAGCCCTTTGATCCTCTTGGTGAGGTACTTTTGGGGTCTTTCCAGTTGCTGCAGGTGTCTGGTAAGGTACATCCCAAAAGGGGCATTGTACTCAATTATGGGCCTGATGAGGGATGAGTAAAGAGGCACAATGACCTCCCCTGATCTAGATGTGAATCCCTTCATGATTAGGTGGGCTATATAAAATGTTTTTCTAACCACTTTGGCCACGTGGTTGTCAAATGAGAGATTTTTATTTATTTATTTATTTATTTGCAGTTGGTTTACCAGGATAGTCCATTGGGCCAAAAGAACCCGTTTTCAATGGAGTCCTGGGGAGAAAAGCTCCAAATACAGACAAAAACAGGTACATGCAAAAATTACAATAATACTTATACAGAGTAAAAGATAAAAACATTTAATACATTTAGGTTCAAAAATTCAAGAAGCATTCAAAACAATGCAATCTGATGTGGATTAAATGTCAGGGGAATAAGTTAAAAGAGTAATGTTTTATGCATTCAAAGAAGTTGTATAGACTTGCATTACAGGGTAGGTATTCTGAGGGAACGTAAGTTTAGATAGGAAGAGTTATGTATCGTATATGGGAAGAAGAATGGGAAGAAGAATGGGATAACATAGAATTATGAGGGGAGGGAGCAAGAACAATCCCATTGGGATCTTAGGTATGAATGAAGAGATTTTTTGAACATGTACTGGTTAGAGGAGGTACGAATGGATGGTGGAAGTGAGTTCCAGAGGCGAGCAAGCTTAAAAGATAGTAGGTGTTTACCTGGGGATGAGATGGTTTATGTACTTGTAGTAGGTTTTGATTGTTAGACCTTAAGACTCTGTTAGGTAGGTGCATTTTGAAGGCGGAAGACAGGGAGGGACAGAGAGAGGGGCTAAGGATGAGCTTGTAAGCAAAAGTCAGCTGTATATATATGAGTTGATTGTAATTGAGCCAGTTTAGTTTATGGAGAGGAACAGTGATGAGTAGTGGACCTATGGCTATTGGCGAATTTGGCAATTTTGTTATAGCAGGAGGAAAGCTGTTTTTTTTAGAGAAGTCTGAAGATTGGTCCATAATGGAGCCCCATAGAGAAGAGAGGGGATGAGAAAAGAGGAAGCGAGTGTGATTTTGGAAGAACTTGTAAGGTATTGGTTCTGACTGTATAGCATACCTAGTTTTTGATGGGTTTTTTTAATGTTTAGTTGAAGATGTGAGTTGTAACTAAGCTGATTGTCAATCTGTACACCAAGTAGCTTAGTTTGGACACTATTTCAAGGGGTGAGTTATTTTGGCTGGTAATTGAGAATGAGTTCATGTCGAAGGAAGTGGATTTTGAGGGAGTAAATACCATAAGTTTTGTTTTGGAGGCATTGAGTGCTAAGTGATTTGATTTCATCCAATGTTCAGTAATTGAAAAAGCTTCCTGAGTAAGTTTTGGAGCAGAGAGGGGGAGGTGGCAGAGCAGATGATGGTTGAATCATCTGCATATTGGATGATGTTTGCAAATGGGATAGATTTGTGATAATCATTGATAAATATATTAAAGAGGAGGGGACCAAGAATAGAACCTTGAGGAACTCCAGTAAGGGTACTAAGGAATGGGGAAGTGGCCTTTTTCCATATTACAGCTTGGTATCTATTTGACAGATAGCTGGAGAACCAGTTTATGGTAGAGGGAGAGAGGTTAAGTTCTGACAGTTTGGTTAAGAGCAAGTTATGTGAAATGGTGTCGAAGGCTTTGGAGAGGTCAAGTAGTAAGGTGGAGACAATGTGACCGGAATCACGTGCTGTTAACAGTCTCAAGGAAGGACAACAGGGCTGTCATAGTGCTATGATTTGGCCTAAATCCATGTTGTGTAGGGGTTAGCAGGTTGTTGTCTAAGAGATGTGGCAGAAGTTGAAGGTGTATACACTTTTCTAGAAGTTTAGAAATGGGGGACAGAATAGCAATGGGACGAAAGTTACTGATGTTGCAATTGTTGCCTCCTTTATGTAGGGGGATTATGAATGCTTGCTTCCACAATTGGGGTACAATGCATTCATGGATGGAACGATTGATTAAGATGCTAATAGGATAAGCAATTGCATCTGCTGCTATACGTAGGAAGTAGGAGGGAATATTGTCAGGGGCATTAGTACATGGCTTCAGTTTCTGAAGGAGTTTCTTTATAGTGGCCGTGGGTATAGGTTTTAGTGAAAATAGAGAAGGATGGAGAGAGGGAGAATTAGAGGGGGGTACAGGTGGAGGGGGAGTCTGAATGGTGGTTAAGGTGGAAGATAGGTGGGGTGAAATAGAATTGGGGATAGGGTTATTTGCAGTAGAGGGAAGGGGTGTCTTAGAAGGTGAGGTGGGGCCTGTAAAGGAGGAGGTGAGTTTGCTAATGGAGTCGATAAAAAAGGAGTTGAACTGTGTAGCTAAATCCAAGTCTGGGATATTTGGGTCTGGGGTTGGGGTATGAGGTTTGCTAGGGTTAAGAAGGGTGGAGATCCCTTCCAGAATCTCTGGGGTTAGTTTTGTTATTGTTTTGGAGTGAGAAGAAGTATTGTTGTTTATCAGAGATAATTAGCTTTTAACTTTATTTCTAAGGGTTTTATATGCAATATGTTGTTCTGAGGTCTTATTTCTCAGGTAGAGTCCCCAGGCTTTGTCTCTAAGGCGCATAGCTGATAATGTGGTTTTGGTTAGACATGGGGCAGATTTTATTTTTATTCTTTTTGTTCTTAGTGGGGCTTGGCAATCAAGTATTCCTAAGAAGGTGGAGTTAAAGTGGGCAACTGCTTCTTCTAAGGGCAGTGTCTTTAGATTGTTCCAATTGATTGCCTTTAGGGAATCTATGAAGATTGATGGGTTGAAACTTTTGTTATTGCGGGTAGTGATGTAGTTGTGGGTGCAATAGGAGATGCAGAGGAGTCGGTGAGTGAAAGTAGGCAGTGGTTCACTAAGAGGGTCAGGTAGGGTACCGCTATCAGAAAAATAATGGGGTGTGACACTAGAATCCAGTCAAGGATGGTGCCACTGGAGGGTCCTTTGATGGGTGGGTTATGGTGTTGATTAGTTGGGAAAAGTTATATAGATTGATGTTAAGATGATTGGTTGGAGACTGAATGGAGGTCCAATTAATGTTTACATCTCCTAGGATTATGGTTTCATTGCTTATGTTATCAGAGAGCCAAGAGAATGTTTTCGAGTGTAGAAATATTATCCCTGGGGAATGTAGAGGGATGCTAGGCATATGTGTTTGTGCTTGTTAACTTGTAGGAGAGAAAGGAGTATTTCAGCATTATTAAATGTAGGAATAGGTTTGTCATATGGGGTGACTAGCAAGGAAGACAAGTATAGGAGAGCAACTCCACCGCCTTTCTTTTGGGTCCTGTCTTTTCTGATGATTGAATAGGTGGGTGGGGTTATTTCAGAATCTTTTTTAGAGGGTTTTAACCATGTTTCTGAGATAGATAGAATGTCAGGTTTGTTATAGCTAAGCCATGCATGGAGGATTGGAACTTTATTCACTATACTTTGTGAGTTAATAGAAGTAAAGAATATAGGCTTGTGAGAGGAGGAAGATGAGGAGGGGTTGGGATGGATATCACCAGATAAAAGACTGGTAATGAAATGAAGGATGGGGTTCAAAAGATAGTTGAGAGGGGTGAAAAAATGATTTGTGTCTGCTGTGATGGCCAAGGGGTGTATAGTTACTAAAGGGATATAATTTTTCTGAGAGGTGAAAACTTTGAATGAGAAGGTGTAGAGCTGTGTTATTGGGTAAAGATGGGGGGAGATAGGAGTGTGTGATTGTGGCAGTGGGGAGTTCAGGTGGTTGGTTGAATGATAAGGTTGTGAAAGGTAAATAGTATGTGGTTTGGTGAGGTGATAAAGATATGATAGTTTAATGGAGAGCAATAGAAGAATAAAGAGGGATGAAGGATTTAGGGGCATGTTGAGAAGTTGCTTTGTATTGAGTGTGAAAGTTGTAATATATGTGTTGTACTTTAATTATGTATGTGATGAGAAACAAATCTTGTGTAGGTTGAGTAAGATAAAGAGTAGTAAGAGTGGAGCTGGGTGCAATTAAGCTGGGTAGGTGAGTGAGAGTTTAGAAGTCAGAATGTAAAATATGTAGTAGCTATGGGTGTGGTTACAAGTTGGATAATAGGTTGTTGGGGGTGTGTCTGTGGTGATGAAGGTTGATTGGTTTAGAGAGGAAGTAGGTGTGGAGACAAGAGGGATATAGCTAGAGGTACTGGGGCGGGTGGGATTTGGGGGCAGGGTAGGGGCGGAGTGAGCCGAAGGCTAACGAGCGGAAACACCAGGAGAAGGACGAGAGCCAATCAGTGGGGTAAGGATTGCAGGAAAGTAAGCTGAAACAGAGTCAGTAAGGTTCTAGAAATAATGGGTAGAGAGGGCTGGGAGTTTAGAGAGAGATGATAGGAAAGCAAAGGCTAGTAAAGGTAAAATACGTGTAGAAAGAAATGAAAAGTAAAGAAAAAGGCTGGAGAGGTAAAATGCAAGGAGTAAGTATAGTAAGGAATATCAAAAAGGGGGGGGGGCGCCCTCTAGTGGTTAAATGTAGAAATACACTAGTCCACTAAGGCAATGAGTGGGCTAAAGAGGACTGAAGGGGAAAGGGCCTGACAGGATTAGAGAGGTAGATAAGGGTAAGAGTAGAGAAACAAAGATGAGAGGGAGATGTAGGCCGCTGGCAGTTCTGGCAGGGAGATAGCTTACACAGATTACAACAAGGAGTATAAATGCAGAAGCTTAGTGGCAGTAGTTACACATACTTCTCCTGTGTCCTTGCTATCAACTTAGGTCCCCAGGTCCCTAATTACTTCTTCTGTACTTAATGGATTACCACCTATGTGGTAATTTGTGGGCACTTTGTTTTTGCCAAAGGGGATGACTATACACTTTTTGGCACTTAGCTTGAGGCCATGGCTTTGGCACCAGTTGTCTGTTTCTGTGAGGCCCTTTTGGAGGATGCTTGTGTCGGCTGGAGAGTCAGTTATGGCGCCCAGTTTGCAGTCATCTGCGAACTTGGTCAGCCACAGTCCTTCCGTGTTGGCCTGTACCTCCGAGAAATATATACCGAACAAGAGAGGTCCCAGGACTGAGCCTTGTGGTGGGACACCACTTGTAACTGGTTTGGAGTCTGACATGGCTCCAGCAATTCTAACCATGTGGGTTCTGTCCTTGAGCCAGTTTGCAATCCATCTAGTGACATAGGGGTTTATATTTAAGCTGGTGAGCTTAGCTATAATGCCCGAGTGGGTTATTGTATCGAAGGCTTTTGCGAGATCCAGGTAGGCTGTGTGAACCACCTTCCCCTCGTCAATGGCCTTGGCGACTGTTTCAAAGAAATCAACCAGGTTTAAGAGGCAGGATCTGCCCTTAACAAAGCCGAACTGGGTAGGATCCAGTGTTTGTAGGTCCCCAATATCTTTATTTGAGGTCCATGATGATCCTTTCCATAGCTTTGCAGACCAAGCTAGTCAGGCTTATGGGGCGATAGTTTCCAGGATCCGTTGAGGCACCACCTTTATGGAGAGGGACCACTGTTGCTGTACGCCACTCTTTGGGCACATATCCTGTACTAAGGCTGAGATTGAACAGTAGTTTTATGTTTGGGTTTAGCTCTTCTTGGAGTACATGTAGGACGCAGCCCGGGACACCATCTGGTCCCATTGATGCTATGTTTTTTGCTTTGGAGAGGGCGTCTCTTACCTGAGCATCTGAGATGTCAGGGGGGCAGCACTCTGCTGGGATAGATATTTGCCCTTTTGGTGGTGAGGGGGGGGAGTTTGCGCTGAACCTGTCAGCTAGGATGTTGGCAATGTCTGTGGGTTCGGTGTATTTTTTGTCATTTTGGACTAATTCTGAGCATATCTGGCAATTCCCACCCAGGTTCCTAACATAACTAAGAAAGCCTTGTGATTATCCTTAGTGTCCTGTGCAATTTTTCTCTCGAAGCTGGCCTTAGACAATTTTATGTGTGCCCGTAGTTTTTTGCTAATACTGATCAGTGATGCCTTCCCTTTTTGGGATTTTGCTCTATCATTTAGTAGCTTCCTCCTTCTATTGTATAGTTTGTTTATGGTAGTATTGGTTTTGCCTATATAATATGCATGGCATTTCATACAAAATGCAAAATACACTAAATTAGTAGTACGACAGTCAGCATAATTAATCTGGATTGTAAATTTAGTAGTAGGATGTGTATAGACGATTTGAACAGATATATTGACAAGCAGAACAATGTCTGCAGGTAAAAGTGCCTATTCTCTTTGATTCACAATGTCTAATGATGGTATTCTTATAGCAAAGATGGTGCCTCAGGGACTTATTTCTAAAAGAGAAGGTTGGTGCATCTTGAATAATATCTAAGTTCTGGAATCTTTCAAAATGTTCCAGTTCTTTTTTACTTTCTCACAGTAGTTATTGATATCACTAGAGTACTGAAAGATAATTCTAAACATATCAATAGTGGTGTTTGGTATTCTTTTCTCCATTTCTTCATCACTGATGTCTCTAAAATAAGGTTTACGTTTGTCTCTTCTGTGTGTCCATGCTTGTTCTATCACCTTATCTATTTTTTGTACAGAATATCCTCTTTCTAAGAATTCCTGTTTACATGTCAGGAGTGCTTTATGTGCTTCAGTGTCATTATTGTGTAACCTAAGGATTCCAATGCATTCTTCCTAGTTGGTTTCTTGTGTATACTACTGCATATTTCATCAAGTTGTGATTTTTTCAAAGTTACAGCCAAAAACTCTATTTCATCAAAAGAAAATTTGTAACTGAACTTCAAAAAAACTAGTAGTGCTATGCATAAATTCCACAAATTGATGGAGTTCTTGACCAAATGACCAAGTCAAGCTTATTTGTGCTCTACTAGAAATAATATTGGAAAATAATGTCTTCATTTTTGAAAATGATTTTTATCTTCAGAAAACTGGCGTAGCAATGGGCACAGCTTGTGCCAACAGCTACGCCAATTTAACACCATCACACTGGGAACAATCTACTTTCCTATCTACTACTAATGCTTTGTGTGAAAATGTGCTTTGGTACATCCATTTTGTGGATGACATTCTTTTGTTATGGGGATGCAACACCCAAGAACTCCATCAATTTGTGGAATTTATGCATAGTAATATTGATTTTTTGTAGTTCAGTTAAAAATTTTCTTTTGATGAAATAGAGTTTTTGGATGTAACTTTGAAAAAATTAGAACTTGATGAAATATGCAGTAGTATATGCAAGAAACCAACTAGGAAGAATGCATTACTTCACAAAAACACCATGCACCCTAGACATATTTCTCAGGATATGCTGAAAGGACAAGTATACAGAATCCTTAGGTTACACAATAATTAAACTGAAGCGCATAAAGCACTCCTGAGATGTAAACAGGAATTCTTAGAGGATATTCTGTACAAGAAATAGGTAAGGTGATAGAACAAGCATGGACACACAGAAGAGACAAACGTAAACCTTATTTTAGAGACATCAGTGATGAAGAATTGGAGAATAGAATACCAAACACCGCTATTGATATGTTTAGAATTATCTTTCAGTACTCTAGTGATATCAATAACTACTGTGAGAAAGTAAAAAAATAATTGGAACATCTTGAAAGAGATTCCAGAACTTGGATATTATTCAAGATACACCAACCTTCTCTTTTAGAAATAAGTCCCCGAGGCACCATCTTTGCTATAAGAATACCGTCATTAGACATTGTGAATCAAAAAGAATAGGCACTTTTACCTGCAGACATTGTTCTGCTTGTCAGTATATCTGTTGAAATACAGTCTATACACATCCTACTAATAAATTTACAATCCAGATTAATTATTCTGCTGACTGTCGTACTACTAATTTAGTGTGTTTTGTATTAAATGCCATGCATATTATATAGGCAAAACTAATAGGCTACTAAAAGACCGGATTCTGGAACATATTAGGGACATCAGAAACCAGAAGGCCAATAATGCATTGGCTAGTCATGTCATTTCAACAGATCCTACACATACTTTTAAGTTTTTTGTTATACAGGTCATAGAGGCCAATTTATGAGGAGGAGACATTGACAACACTACAGAAGCAGCAGAACAAAAGTGGATTCTTTTATTAAATGCTGAAAAACCACCAGGTTTAAATGGCACTTTTTCTGTCAAACCCTTTTTAAAACTGAGATGCCTTAAACATTAGTCACTTGCTTTTTAAATGTTTTATCAACATGTTTTTATCCATACATTTTTAATGCGAGTCATAATGTTTTTTACTTTATATTTATATATTTATACTTAACAGTTGAGAGGGACTGATTTTTACATTGTTTTTTTTACTCTGTCTTTTTTAAAAATGTTTAAACAATGTTTGAATTGATGACATCAGATGGATTGTTTAATTAGTGACTTGTATAAAATATGGTCTTTACTCAATGTTCTTTGTCTGATGAAGCGACAGTTTGAGGTCGCGAAAGCACTTACCATTTTTATTTTATTTTACTTAGAGTTATCTGGTTGTGGAAGCTGAGTTCTCTTTGTATATATCAGTTTTTCCTTTTGTTGTACTCAGCCTTATCCTTGAAGCCGTTTTTGTTCTTTATCCTGAATTGGGAAGCTCTGTTTCTAAAGTGACCTTATTTAAGTGGTTGAGAAATTGTATATGTTTTTTCTACCAACATAATCAAATTCCTCTAACGAACAAAGTCAAAGCACACACCACCAAATCAGTGGTGACTTTGGTAGCTTTTCACACAAGGGCCTCAATGGATGATATCTGCGCAGCTGCAACTTGAGCTAGCCTCATACCTTTATCACTCATTACAAATTGGATTTGGTCTCTAAGGTGAGAGCATACTTTGGTTCAGTGATACTCTGGAACATCCTTCCATAAGGGCCTCCCAGGGCATAAAGTAGCTAGGGACTCCGTCCCATCAGTATGGAATGAATGAAGATTAACAACATCAGATAAAGAAGTTCTGATGTCCTTCTGTTCCTGTGTTGCAGTATTCTAGGTGTGGGATTTCTTGCCCTCAGGCGACTCGTGCGTCGGCTTCTATACAGAAGCTTCAGCTTGGCTGTTGTAGTGTGCGTGGGACTTCACACGCAGGGCCATAAACCAGGGGGCCTTAAATGTGATGTCTGCATGCACAATCCTCAGAACTTTTCACCTGCAGATAACATTCGCATCGTACGATCACTCTTCACAGAAGTCGCATCTTAAAGATAAGTAGCCCGTTGGGTTCAAACTTTCTTATTTTCGACTATTATAGCTAACCCTTGGTTCTTGTAACTTTTAGCTGATGTCAGGAAAAAAGGGAACTTGCCCATCCATGCGGGGGCGCCAGATACCCCACAAAGATGCCCATGACAAGTGTCTTTTTTGCCTAGGCTGGGAACACAATCACTCCTCCTGCGCTATTTGTCAATCGTTTGTGCATAAGTCCTTGTGCAGCAATCTAGCCACATTAAATCTCTACCTCAAAAACCAGCGCCTCAAACGGTTAGCCCTTAGGATGGATCCTGCATTGGAGGCCACACCTGAACCTTTGCACAAGAAGGCCAAGTTTCCTTAGGCCGCCTTCACCTGCTTCTCCACTTACTGATGCACCGGCCAACTGCCGATCTAAGGTTTGAGGCGCATTCGGAGGATCCGTCGACTGTGACGTCCCTCGAGGAAGCCATTTCACAGCACGGACTCTAAGCCCACTTAGACATCGACACCTGTCGAGGTTGAGGGGGAACCAGTTTCAGTGGTACCTCCTGCAGGAATCCAGACTTCGGATGTGCTAATCTCCAGACGCAACGATAGGCCACTCTACTTCCTCTCCAGCCAAAAAGAAGCATAAAACTAAACATAACTCCTCCTCTTCCGAAGTCACACCGGATTGGCAGGCCTTCACTTCCTCTCTCATGCAGGCCTTCATGGCCCTTGAGTCTTCTGCCTCTTCTGAGCCCTAGGCCGGTCTCTGCTGCTTCCTTCCCATCCATAACCCCTCAGGTCAGGGAAGACATGACTCTTCTTTCTCTTCATCAGATGAGTCCATTTCTTATGTTTCCCAGATTGCCTCCCCCAGGAATATTACTCTCCGGATGAGTAATCTATGGAGGTGGACTCTTCCCCCGAGGACATTACTTTTGGTGAGACCATCACCAAGATGGATTTTTTTAAATAGGACACTTCCCAAATGACTAAACACCCAAAAAAGGTACTTTGAACTGCTGCAAGTGGAATCACCCTCCCCTTCAGCAGTCTCCCCTGTTCTGCCTGCTTACTTGGATGCCTTCAATGCGGCGTCTAAGGTCCCTGACTCCCAGCCTCCGGCCCCTAAGCATCCTGACCGCTTCTGTAAAGTACCAGAGGATCACAAATTCTGAGTCAAGCCACCCTTGGCAGACCCAGCTGTTACTGCCACCACAGCAGATAAGCAATCTAGACTGCTGCCTTCTACCTCTCTACTACCCACTGACAAAGACAGTAAGTACATGGATAGCATGGGGAAGAAAGTGTACACTTCTACTGTGGCTTTCAGAGCCATAAATTATCAGACCCACATGACCAAGTATGCATTAGAATTGGTCTCTCAAGCCTCCTCCATGCTGGCTTCCTTGCCTGGCAGTCCCAGCAAGATGGACATCTCATCCAAAATTTCCTCGGCCCAACAGGTAGCCAGGAACTCCATAAGGTGCAGCTATGATGCTGCAGAAGCATCCACCATGTCTGCAGTCCTCAGGAGGTACTCATGGCTAAGATTCCAGAACCTCCCCGAGGACTTCAAGGCTTCAATCCTGGACGCCCCTCTGGACCACAATGTGCTGTTTGGAAAACAATCTGCTGACCTTTTTAAAAATCAACAAGAAAAAAGCAAAGCGTTCTAGGACATTAAGCACTTGCTGGTGTTACCCATACCCAAATATTACAGACATTACCGTGCTAAAGGCACATTTGTAAGATGTACTCCACAGCCCTCCTCTTCCAGGTCCAGGAGAGGTGCCAGAAGACCTACTAACTCCCAATTCTCTGCTGCACCACAGCTACCCAGACAGCCCTTTCAGGATAGAGGAGGCCCCAGTAATGCGTGACTGCCTTGCCCAACTCCCCCTCTCAGCCCTTCTTTCCCACTATCTCCCCCTTTGGCAATCCATCACTTAAGGCCAGTGGGTCTTAAACATTATCCAAAAAGGGTACTTCCTATCCTGGAAAGAAGACACCCGAAAGAGGCATCCCTTCCCTCCCCAAAAACCAGGTCCTTCTCATGCCACAAGTTCTGGCAGATATTCTACAGCTAGGCGCCATAAAGCCCGCTGCTCCAGAACAAGAAGGAAGAGGGTATTACTCCTGTCTCTTCCTGGTCCCCAAAAAAGATGGCCGCTGGAGACCCATCTTAGCTCTGTCCTTTCTAATCCTGCATTTTCAAGTACCCTCCTTCAAAATGCTTTCTCCCCACCTTGCTGCCTCTCATTCCAGCCAAGGCCTTCATGGTCACCCTAGACCTAAAGGATGCCTACCTGTACATACCCATCAGGAGTTCCCACAGACAATTCCTGCATTTCTCTGGCCCTTCATCTCATTTCCAATTTACTGCCTTGCCCGTTGGGTTTATCCGCGACCCCCATGGTCTTTACAAAGTGCCTGGCCTCAGCCATTGTCTTCTTCAGAACTCAAGGGATAAAAATTTACCCGTATCTGGATGACATCCTGATTCTGGCAGAGTCCAGGGATGCTCTATTAAAGCACTTACATTTCACCATGTCCCTTCTGCAAAACCTAGGATTCACCTTCTACGTCCCAGAATCCTCTCTGATCCCAAGCCAGGGCAAGATTTCCCTCGGCTGCAGAATCAGAAGAGACGCAATGAAGGCCTTTCTACCTCAGGACAAGGTTCTGTCTAACTTCCCACTTCCAGGAAACTCTAATGTCCTGAAATGTAACGGCAAGGCATTTTCTTTGCCTCCTGGGTCTGATGGCAGCAACCATCCCCATGCTGCCTCTGGCAAGAATGCACATGCGCAAGCTGCAGTAGTTCCTTAAAAACACCTGGTCCCAGCACCTACATCTCCTAGAGCAAGCCATCCCCTTTCCTTACCTGTCTGAAAATAGAAATCAACTGGTGGATCCAGCAAGTGAAATTGAACCCAGTCCTCCCACTGCAGCCCCCCTCCCCAACCCAACTTATGCAAACCAATGCCTCAGATTCCGGTTGGGTTGCAACTCTGGCCTCTTTCAAAATTCAGGCAAAGTGGCATCCCTCTCTTCAGGCCAAACACATCAATATCAGGGAAATGACAGAAGTTTTCTTAGCTTTACAGACCTTCACACCCCCCTTCTGGTTCCAGGGGTGCTCCATATTGTCACCGACAACACCACGATGATGTGGTACCTCAGCAAGCAGGGAGGAACAAAAGCCTATCAGCTGTGCAGTCTATCCTTGCTGATGTGAGACTTAGCCTCCCAGCTTAATTAGTCCTGCAGGCGGTCTACATTCCCTCACAGGGCAGCCCCAAGTAGACCTCTTGAGCAGGACCTCCTCTCCTCAGCACGAATGGGTGCTGAACAGGGAGGCCTTCTTAGTAATAGTCCACTGGTGGGGTGCTCCACAAATAGACCTGTTTGCCTCCCCCCAGAACAGGCAACTGCAGAGCTTCTGTTCAAAACCTCCTCCCCTCTAGCATGCAGAGTGGACGGTTTCAGCTTCTCTTGGATAGAGAAGTTCCTTTATGCCTTCCCCTCCATTCCCACTGATTCCAGAAGTCCTCCTGAAAATCCAGAAGGACAAACCAAAAATCTGGTTAGTGACTCCATACTGGCCAAGGCAGCACTGGTTCCCCCTACTTCACAAAGTAGCCAAGAGCAGTCACTTCATTACCCTACAAGGTGGACCTGTCACAAGACAAAGGAACTCTTACACCCACGGGTACAGATGTTGTCTCTGACTCTGTGGGCGATAAATTTTTGATTACTTTCAGACACCACTACTCAGAGGATGTGCTTTCAGCCCTAAGGGAGGCAAGGAAACTGGATAATGAGAAAGATTTACAAAATGGTGTCTGCAAAAGGGAAGGGACTCCTAGCTTCATTGAGATTTCCATGGTTCTGAACTACTTGTGTCAGTTGATAAAAAATTACCTTTCTTATTCTGTAAAAGTTCATCTCTTGGCCATATCAGCCTGCCTGCCCCTCGGACCCTCTTTGCCAGGCTCGAAGTAAAGCTCTTCCTTAAAGGGGTCTTGCACTTGAGACCACCTAGGAAACCTATTCCTCCGCTTTGGTACCTTAACTGCATCTTAGAGAAATTAACCCAACATCCCTTTGAACCTGCCAGCCCTTCCTCCTTTGAGATGTGCACATGGAAGACGGTCCTTTTGGTGGCTATCACCTCAGCCAGAATTGTGTCATAACTACAGGCTCTAATGGCCTGTCTCCCCTACACTGTCTTTCACAAAGACAGGGTGTCCTTATGAACCAACCCCTCCTTTATGCCTAAAGTGGTCAGTGATCTCTCTCTCTTCACCAATCCGTTCATCTGCCACCTTTTTTCCTCCTCACCCACTAACGAAGGGGAGAGGATACTGCACTCCCTGGATGTGCAAAGACAATTTAGGTTATACCTGGGCAAGACCAAGGCCATCAGAAATACTACCCATCTCTGTCTCCTTCCACTCCAGAACCCTGGGCAAGGCAGCCTCCAAGCAAACCATTGCATACTGGATTAGGAAAGCTATTTTCTTATGCTCCTCTCACCACGGAAAGGAACCCCCGATGGGAATCTCGAGGCCCATTCAACTAGAGCTGTGGCTACCTCAAGGGCCTTCATGAAAGGCCTAGACACAGCGTCCATTTTGGATGCAGCCACTATATCCACACCTTCACTACGCATTACAAATTGGATCAAGTTTCCAGAGATAGAACAGGATTCGCCAGAGCAATCCTGCAGGGTATTGTAGAACCCTCTGCATCTACCACCACCACCTTCTCCTCCTTTTAAGCTGTGGTATGCTCCCTATGCTCCCACACCTAGAGTACTGCAACATAGGAATGGAAGAACATAGTATAATTGTATAAAATCTTACCATAATTGTAGATGTCCTTCCCTTCCATGCTGCAGTATTCCTTCCCACCCACCAGTCCCCCCTAGTCTTACACCTTCCTGTACTACCTACATCTCAGTAGGTCTCCAATTTACACACCTGTAAACAACTGGCACACCTCCTGCTGGTCCTTATTCTCTGCCTGCTGGCCTTAAAGTTTTGAGGATTGTGTGTGTGCAGACGTCACATTTAAGACCCCTTGGTTTATGGCCCTGCGTGTGATTACAGCAGCCAAGCTGAATCTTTTGTATAGAAGCCAGCGTACGAGTCTCCTGAGTGCAGGAAATCCCACACCTAGAATACTGCAACATGGCAGAGAAGGACATCTATGGTTATGGTAATATTTTACACAACTATTCTTTCTTACCATGAGGTTCCATCTGTATTGTTCATTTTCATTCATTCATTACGTCCCATGCTCCTTCCCTCTCCAAGGGGTTCCTGGAGGTCTGGGTTTGGTCCAATCCCGCATTAGGGGACCTGCTCAGAAAAAGCTTCTTTTTTTCTCATGGGCAAATTTGATCGGAGGTAACAGGAAGACAGTAAAGCTAAGCTCAAGAGTTTTTTGGCTGGCACTAGCTTTTTATAAGGCCAACTCTGTTCCGAGGATGGAGCCGACACCCCATCAGTAAAGAAGGAATGAAGTTGAACAACACAGATGAAATGTTATGGTAAGAACCTAACTTCTTTTTTTGGAGTCATTCTTGGAATGGAGGTGTAAGAAGAAGGTGTAATGTACACAGTAAAGAGGGTGGTGGCTATTGAAGTTGCTTAGCACAGTGACAGGCAGGAAGTACTCTCTCCATGTTGCACAGTCCGGTCTTAGTCGTACCAGTGGAGGAGAACAGTATCTGTAGAACTGAAGTTGCTTAAAGCTGCTGCCTTGTAATTCTACTCAAAAAGCAGACTTGTGTTACTGAAAATGCAGTCTTTTAGAACTCACCTACTCTTACTAGCCAGTCTCCACTATCAACTTGGCAGTGCTTTTTTCAACTTTTCTGTTTTCGTAGTGGCTAGAGCAGTTTTACACTAAACCACCGAAGGACAGATCCTCCCAAGTCCTTCACTTGGCCATAAGTAGGATTAATGGCTAGAGAAGGCTTTTAAGGTAATGCTTTGCCAGGTGAGTGCGCAAAGACTACCATGTGTTTGCTGTGTTGCTGCTGTGTGAAGTGGGGTGGGATCTCTCCTCTTGGTTTTAAGGAGC